>NW_017305988.1:1771932-1778113 GCF_001594115.1 Trachymyrmex septentrionalis | reverse complement strand
GAATAATATTATAATGAATTATAATAAATTATGAAACATTGTATACTGGTAAATTTTGCAGCGGATTGTAAAAATATACACACAAGTTTTTATTGTATTCAACAAACGTGTTGCTACTGATTGCAATTCTTTAATCCCTTTTTATCTACTTCCTATGACACATCTTTTAAGCATATATTGCAGGTTTAAAGCGAGTTTTAAAGTAATAAATTAAAAGATGGATCTTATTTAATGCTGAGCATTATTCGGCTCAGGTACCATAATTTCTAATTTTATTGATTAAATCGTGAGACAATGAATGAATAATGTATAATATGTATAATAAAGATACATAAGAAAAATACAGAATTTTTGTTCTATAGATGTCAAGGCAGATATTGTTGCGATAACGAAAACGAAAGGATATGCGATAAAGGAGAATGGAGAAAGAGCTTTCAAGAAAACGTTCTCCGCGTTGAGCAAATCGAAACGCGGAAGAAACACGGCGACAATCGGTATCACGGAAAGAGGAAAGAGAATTTCTCCTTCTTCATCGTCTCTTTTCTTGAGTCTGCAAACGTATCCATTGTGCTGTCAATTGCAACCACATCTGACTTGTTTCACCAATTGTTTCGACGTTTCATTCTGTTATTGTTATTGGACAACCTGTCCTTTTCAATTCTTTTACAGCGTATACCTAAAGTTCACACGAACCATGGAAACCCGTCATTTACAAGTTAATGGCTAGTGGAGTTTAGATTGTGCTAGTTTAGATTGTTGGTAAAACTGATATGAATCATTCTATTTTTAGTATTTTTGGGATTGAAATTTAACATGAATTCGTAATTTGATTTTTATTTAATATTACATTTTTTTATTTCCTTTTTGTGCTTTGTTTGTTAATCTTTTTTTTATTAAAAAAGATGCATTAGAATTCTCTTCAGTTTATTCGAATGACAATGGCTAATCTGGATTAATGATACAGTGTAATGAAATAAGAGTGGAAATTTCATGTCTTAAATATCTCCAGATAATGCTTCTAACTGTGAAAGTTTAATTATGCTTGAAAGCGAAAGGTGCTTTAAGATCTCTCTTCTCAGATGAACTGCTCTACCAAACAATCACATCCGTTCTATAATATATAACAAAATAGATACACTATATAAATATATAAAATATAATTATAGAAGCATATAACATAGCTAGCAATATGAAAAATAACTGCAGTTATTCAAATAATTGTTAAAATATAAAAATATATTATAAATGTAAAAATGTAACAAATTAAAAGTTTTTTAAATCTTTGAAAATGTGAAATATTATTATTGTAAAAAAATTATGTAATAGTGTAAATGTTTTAAATTCAATATTTCAAATCTACTAATATTCTGTTACACTATTTCTTATTTCCTAATAGTGATTAATGTTTTGATCATACTGTATCTTAACAAGAATTGCTTGAAGAATTGCTTATGAAATTATATAATGATTCGAGAATAAAATTAAATTTTTTTCTTCAGAAACAGTAAAATAAAATTCCATTATTACTATAATTTGGAAATATATATCTAATAACCTTTCTATAGGATTGTATATTTTATTAGAAAAAAGAGAAATAATGGTAAGCCTTATAAACAAAAACAAAAGACAAAGAGCATTTAAGCCACACGCTCGGTCTTTCTTGCACAAGATTTCTATTTGAATTCGTTAAATTAAACTCATAAACGTTCCGATCACAATCTAAATCGTCATTAATATGTACAGTCAACTATACATATAATAATTAAAACAATTAATTCATAAAATTATACATTTGACTCGATGAAGATTTGTCCATATATTATGTAATTAATAATTTTACGCATACACATTACATGCTTCTTGATTCCTTCATGTAAATCTTAGTTTAATTGATTCCTCAATCCAACGATTGCGCTATGTAGACGCCTAGTTTCCATTTTTTTTTAAATTTTAAATATGACTATGTGTATAACACAGGAATTCCATTTTCTATGCTAAAATCGTCAAGATCATTTAACGTCATTGCAAGTTGGAAATTTTATAATTGCACTCGACTGATAATGGAAAGATCTAAATGTTAATTATTATAGGTATATTTGACTATGTACATACTGATGATGACCAGACTGTGATTGAAATAAACGTTTATGAGTTTAATTTAACAAATTCGCGAATAGAAATCTTGCGCAAAAAGATTCAAAACGTGTGAGTTAAACGCACTTTGCCTTTTATTATTTTTATATTTTACTATATGTTATGATATATTGCATTGTCATTGTCTAAGATAAATGTGATATGTTGACATCATTATATATCTACGTTACAAATAGCCAGACATTTCTAAAAATTAAGAGAGAGAATTAGAAATCGGGGAATAGCGAAAGGTTCCGGTTGATGGACGCACAAAACATGTACTTGCAACAAAATACTGCCTCGTGAATTAAGACCTGCAGCTATTTCTCCTTCCACTGTGTAATATAATGATCGAATCTTAAGTGTCGCTTTAAATATATCAGTGTTATGAGCCTCTTTATAAACGCGGTATGATATACTGAGAATCGTATTCCACGTGTTTCGAGAGAAGCAGTACGATATACGCCAGTACACCCCGCCGATATTTTATTTTATCTGATTTCGCAGAACATTTGTATACATTTGTCCTAAGTAAGTATAACAAGTGCAGTGATTATTATTAATTGCATGAAGTTTTGATCGTGTTATGAAGTTCAGTTTTAAAATATGCGATAAAGATTTTTGTATTTTTATTAAAAATTCAACAATAAGAAATAGAAGTAATGGCCGTAATTGTCAAAGCTAGATCTTTAATGCTTATAAATAATTCAATCAGAATTACTATGTATTATATATTGTATAAAAATGTACTTACATATATATCATATTTATAATCGTTCGAACTGCGCATCGAATTGGTTTTCCGGACTTATAAATGCGATTAAATTACTGCAATAATATCACGAATTAAATTGACAAGCAATTTTAATAATTTGATGCTCAATCAGGCATCTTATTAAAAATATGTTAATATGCTAAAAAACTGTAAATAAATTTATTGCGAAAAATATTACTATAAATATAGTAATATGTGTATATAGTAGTATGTGTGTAAGTACATATACCGGATGTTTCAGACCATCCGTACATCCCTTTTATCTTCGCAGGATAAGGTCCAATCGTAAAAGTGTTCAGACAAAAGTTATAAGGGTTTAAAAAATCTATTTACCGATCTTATCAGTTTGATTATAAGCGTCGCCAAGGTCAGATCAAGATCACGATTTTTTTTAATGGAACACCCAACTTTTTATTCCAGTATCTATAATAACCGATGTCGAGAGTTTTTCAAAATATTATAATAAAGTTATTTTTCATTGAGTACTTTTCGAGTTGTAAGGCTCGAAAGTTACAATACCATCGGCATTAGCACTAAGTAAGGTGTCCGACCGACGGCTGAAACCTCTTGAATGTTGTTCAGGATCATGTCTTGGATAACATTTGTCAAAATCAAAGTCATTGGAGGTGGTACCTCTTATTTTCATTTTTACGTAAAAATGAATTTTTATATAAAAATATTAAAATATGTTTGTTATATCGTAAGAAATTAAAATTATTCTGTCTATTGTAAAGAATATCGTTAACAAAAATTTTGTCGATATACGCTGTGTATGCATTCGCCGAGAAAAAAGATAGGGTATAATCGAGATATAATGAGAACGCATAGAGTGAATATACAGGGATGACAGTGGAGCTTATCGGTAGATTTCAACATCGACCTCGATGCATAACAATGTACGTGGATAGACGTACTTTCTGAATATAGGCTAGAGGCATGATTTTCCTCTTACCGAATCGTAACTTTGATGGAGCTCTCATGAAAGTTACCAAGATATATCGATTTGATGCATCAAACATTTTCTCGTATCAGACTGTATAACGAGGGGATAATAATTATCGAAAGAACATATTTATAATAACATTATATTTATATATCAATTATTAAATAATAAGTGATATATAGATGTAAGTGATATATAGATACACTTTATAATAAACTTGTTTTGGACGTGAACCACTTAATAGATCTGTCAACAAGAGGGTATATATAATTGAATTATTTTGGCATAATATTCAATCGTATTACTGAATATACATATTTCGAATTTTCTGTCGATAAATACGGATAACAAATGCACAAAATAATAAATCAAATAAACTGTTTTACATGCATATATAATTTCGCTTTAACGCGCAATATATCGTGTAGGTTATACGAGTACATATCGATTTTATGTTTAGAAACAGATTATGCACAATCTCGATAAATATCACATTATTAGACTGGCTTATTTGCGCCGGAATATTATTTGCGAATATTCAGAAACGCTATTTGAACTTTACGGGCTTTTGCGCAATCGTACTTTCTTGCTCATTGTTTCGGTACCAAACGCGATTTAGCGTGCATTTTCGCCACGTTAAGCCCGCAGTGGGATTACAAGAAAGGGGGGGTTGTAAACCGCGGGATCCGGAGCAGCGTAGGCGGTAGCGATAGAGGCACATTATCCGCGTTTACGCCAGCAGAAATATCCCCTGGCTGGTTCATACATATTAACGTAAGTCATTGCACCAGTCCTTACGCGAACTGTACATGGGGAAACAAAACAGCCGAGAAATCGCGACCGCGCTTTATGAGCGGGCCACGGAGTACGATCGCTATTACACTGTAGATTACGGTACCTGTTATACTGCTGCCCGTTAGAACTAAACGATGCGCAAATATCGCCGATAAAGATTCAACGAAATCGATAGCGTCAACGAAAATAACATATACAGTTTTGACTGTTATAGTTTTGTTAATAGTTCGTCACAAGGCGAATCAGATTGTGTAAAAGTACATTGTTTAAAGAAATAAAATTTTACATATTAATTTGAATATAATTCAAGATTCTTAGCATTCTATTTACAAGAAAGATGCATTGACGTGGAGATAGTATTAGTTTTCATTATTAAGTTTTTATGTCAAAATCAATTTGGTTAATAAAAAGCTAGAAAATAACGTCAATCTTATTTTTCATTTTTATTTCTGTAGTGAATCGATATCGCTCGAGAATTACGTCTCTTTGTACTATAAACAATTTTTCTCGATATATAAAACGTGATAAATTCAACTGATATATTCAACTGATATATTCAACTCGATGTATTCAACTGATGTCTATATATTTATATATAATAGGAAAAACATTGAATTTAATAATTATAATAAAATGTAGAGCATAATAATACTGGAAAAATATACAAGTAGAGCTAATGATGTAATACCAGAAGCTTTCTAATTACATCGCAAATGGTTTTGCGATGAAGAAAGTTCTCTGATCATTGAACTTGATAGCATATTTTAATCATAATTTTTATACAATTTACTACTTCGCATAATTCAATATTACGTATACCTAGACTTTGAAGATGACTCAAAAATGAGCCAAAACATGTAGTATTATTCTCTTCGGTTAGGTAAATTTATTTTATTACATTTGACTTAATTTTTTTGTGCACTGATTTCTTTTATATATATAGTAGCAACACACACAGTTGTATCTGATATATAAATACACACACAAAAAATATAGTTTTTACAATTATATTACAATTATATTTTACATCAACAAATTAAATCTTTACACATTGAATTGTACGATTAGATGTCAGCAATAGTATATAATAGCTCATTATAGGATACGGATAATCATTCATTTTATCACAAAATTTTATACGTTTTTTTTTTATACTTACTTTCATTATGTTCTGTAATCGAGTACGTGTCAAATGGAAATTGAACACGTTGTTATATGAAAAATTACATTCAATAAAAATCTGATATATGATAGGCAGTACTTGTAAATATCTCTATAATGGATTGTTCAATAGAGCGAATCAAAATACTTGCGGTTTACTGTTACAAGTTTTTTATTTCAAACATCTAAAAAAGTGTGATACTTAAAGAATCTTAAGAAAATAGTACAATGCATATATAAAATAATTTTTCGTACTTATAAATTAATATTAGATATATGCGAGTTGTGTAAAGGCTTTTATTGCAAAACTTATTTATTGTGTGTGTGTGTGTGTGTGTGTGTGTGTGTGTGTGTGTGTGCGCGCTATAGGTTAC
>NW_017305988.1:1771396-1771832 GCF_001594115.1 Trachymyrmex septentrionalis | reverse complement strand
ATATATATATATATATATATATATATATGTATAGGTATATATTTCACGTTGATTTTCACGTCAAACACGTCTTGACGAAACGAATCGGCTAGCAATGCGTGACACGTAATTGCCTTGACCACGAACTTGCGTTCTCGCATTTCGAGCAGGAGTGCAGGAATACTACTGACTTTGCCACGAGAGAGTTGCAGATGTTGAAATTACGCTCGTTATTAATGGTACGATGCAACGAAACGCGTATCGCACATTGACTTACAGCTAGGAAACGAGCTAGGAAACGCGTCTCGTTTGTTGATACTACGATTTAGATGTCCGTCTATAACGGATAATTACACGTCGATACGGCAGTTGTACAGCTAACAATAGGTGCTTGTTAACACGAGATCGCCCTAATAAGGAGACTGATATAATGAAATCCTTAGATTATGGACTTGTC
>NW_017305988.1:1761646-1771296 GCF_001594115.1 Trachymyrmex septentrionalis | reverse complement strand
CGAGATCGCCCTAATAAGGAGACTGATATAATGAAATCCTTAGATTATAGACTTGTGTAATTTTGTAAAGAACTTGTTATGTAATATATGAGGAGCAGACTTTTAAAATGTATTTTGTCCAAAATTTATAATTTTTAGAAAACGGGAAAAAAAGCCACAAGGAAACCACGCTCTTTACAAAAAATAATCATTTCAATGCTAATCAGTAAGATGTAAAATATTAAATAAAATTGCTAAACAATTTCTAATAATGTTAAACAATTGCATTTTGTTTGTCTCTAGTTAAAGGACATAACGCACATCAAACGTCTTGATTTTTTTCAGTATATAAATTGACGTTGAGAAAATGCTTTTTAAAGATTTCAAAGTAGTTTATAATATGTGTCTTTCATTATTGAACACTACGCCATTTCTGACTTAAAACATGATATTTTGGACAAAATTCATTTTAAAAGTCTGCTTTTCATATGTAATTGACTTATCTTTATGATGTATATCGTTTTACTTTTTAATATTAAAACAAATTTTTGATTTCTTATTACCGTCCATGCAAATATAGACACAAATTTATATTTTTTTACTTGTTACATTTTTTACTTTCTTATTTTTAATTTGGCAGTTTATTTGTTTTTAATTCAGTTTTATATTATTGTATTGATTATGGAAATTGTTATGCAGATTTTGTATTTCTTTTAAAGTACTTAATATGTATTGATTATGTTAGAGATCGATATATTTATTTTTTTAAATCTGCTTTTACAGAATTATTCTGTAAATTTATAAAAATATAATCTTTTGCACTAAACATAACCAACATTTTTGTAAATAGGTATATTAAGATTAGACAATAGAATAAAATAAGGATTTACTAAAGCCCGAAAAAAATAACATATTATGAGATAAACCAACTAAATTATGATTTATCCTATTTTTTTATTTCTCTTGAGATAGTGCAATTTTTTTAAATCTTTTATCGCGATATATTTATATATATATACGTATAAATGCGCATACAAGATAAATATAAACGATAGTTAAAACATGGATGAAATAAAAATGTCAATATTGTTCCAAATATTTCTAGCAATGTACAGTTCAACGATAACCAAATACGAGGACAATAAAAATCAAATGTTAGTGCAACCCGGAACGGAAAATGGCAGAGATTTGAATCTCAATCAACCACCGAAGCACATGCCGGCCGAACAGCCATTAATTTGGCGTAATATCATTGTCATCGTCGTTCTCCATATCGTCGCGATCTATTTGTTTGCCACGCGATATCGCGAAGCGAAATTTTGGACCTGGATGTGGTGTATGTATTTATTAAATCAATTAATTTTCCATCATAATTTCATTTATATGTATATATGTGCATATGTGTCTCATATACATACTTGTATAGCATTTCGATACTATTGAGTTTCGTTGAATAGTTGGAATCAGTGAAAAAAGCCTAATGTAATCGCGTTTTTTGGTGAAATTTATAGTCAATTTTTTTCAGCAGAAATATCAAGAGAAATTATTTTATTCACCGTACCTCTAATTTCACATTTCTCATTTTCAAACATTTCCAAATTTTAATTTGAGATTTTAGTGGACAAATTTTAAATTAAAATTATGTTAAATTAAATTTTACTGAAATTAATTAAAAAATAAAATTACATTATTTCTTTGTACATTTCAAATTTAATTTAAAAAGAATCATTTGTTCTTGATTATTTATAAACTAAAAATTATTTTAATATTTTGACATGTTCCTATAAATATTTTTTTTATTTCATTATCATTATCATTAATACATGGTAAACAATGAAAGAAAATATCTGATGCTGCTTCTGTTTTATTTATTGTTTTTATTTTCAGCAATCTTATATTTACTTTCTGCTGGTTTTGGCATAACAGCTGGTCTTCATCGTCTTTGGGCACATAGAAGCTACAGCGCCAAATTGCCACTTAGAATACTACTTGTTTTATTATATTGCTTGGCTGGTCAGGTAAAATTCTTAAATATTACAATCGTTATATATTTGGTTAGTTAATATAACCCACATTAAAATTTATTATAATTTACCACAAGCTATTACTTTCAGAACTATTTCTGTTTGCAACAGAAATCCTCAAATAATTGTGATAATATTATAAAATAACAGAATACTTTACATTATGCCAAAAGATTAAAGGATTATTCTTTCAAATATTCAATAGAGCAATATTCAAGAGAGTACCATTTTATCAAAAATGATCATCCAAAGAGATGATCCAGAAAGTATAAAGTTTGTAGTTTCTACTATAATCTCAAATCAATAATTTAAATAACAAATTGATTGATCTTTTTATGTAGTTACAGGGATATACAAATGGAGATTTATCGAATTTCAAATTTTTTATAAACTTTGAAAAATTTTATAGTGTGAATTAAAAATCGTACATGAAAGCAGTCTACAACTTTTAAAAGAACGAATCTTTACTTTTTCTTTTTTGCGTACTTGTTGAGAGTTATACGATTTTCTTTCACCGAGTTGTTCAACATTGTAGCAAAAAGTGTTTCTTTTTACTTTGCTTATAAAAGATTAAGCAATTCTGAATTTTCTCTATTATATTACATATACATATACATCGTACACATACACCGACATACTGCAATAGAATCAAACAAATGTTATTTTACGCAAAGTTATTTCAAATATGAAGGATATGAATGATTATGATTATAATATTTTTAGTGTTGTTTGCCAGGATATACAGTTGAATAATAATATGTTAATCGTTTAATTTTTAGCCCCTTATTTAAGCAAAGTTTACATATGAAAAGTTTCTTTATATTAAAAAAATGATAAATGCAACTTAGAGAAAATGTAGACTTTTCCATTCTTTTTTAAAGAATATTCAACAATATTCCGTTTGTTTTCTAAACTTTTCTTTCGTAAACAGTCAAAGTAAAAAAGAAGCTTTTTGCGTCACTGTTGAATAACTCGGTAAAAAAAATCGTACAACGCTCAACAAATACGCAAATTGAAAATTCACTTTTTCGAAAGCTGTAAATTGCTTTCATATGCAATTTTTAATCTACACCATGAAACTTTATAAAATTCATAAACAATTTTGAGATTTCGAATCTCCATTTGTATCTCCACGTAACTCCGTAAAAAATCAGTCAAATCGTTATCTATGTAAACTACAGATCTAAAAAATAAAGATTTCAGATACATTTCGTTCCACATTGTGATTAATTTTGAAATTATACTCTTTTGAAAATTTTCTATTTTTGTGGGCAGAAGAAGTAATTCTTTAATTTTGTATATATTGTATTAGAAATATTTACTAATTAATTAACTTTTAAGAAAGGTTTTAAGAACATAAATTTAAATATTTCAATATTAAGGTTATTCGAACCGCGTTATAGGTGTCAATGCAAACTTATATCTATATATAAAACAATAAACAAGCCAATGATTATCCTCAGACTGAAGATGACTACAGTAAGTGTCGAAGCGTTTGAATAATCGTTGACTTGTTTAATGTTTTATGTATATATATAAATTTGCACTGAAACTATTTTCGATATATTGAAAGACATTATCATTTGTTTTAATTCTAATTATTAAAATTTGTCTTATTTCGCAGACTCATCCGTCTAAATGGCTTCGTGTTCATCGAACACATCATAGATACACAGATACGTGTGCGGATCCACATAACGCTAACCGCGGCTTTTTTTTCTCACATATTGGCTGGTTAATGATGAAGCACCATCCAGCAGTTAAGAAATACGGTAAAAATGTGGATATGAGCGATATCGCTGCTGATTCTGTAATACGTTTCGTTGACAAGTGAGTTTAATAATTTGGCACGACGCATTCTTTACTAATTTGTGATAAAACGTTCACGTTTGAAAAATGTAATTAATTGCTATTGTAATAATTAGTCGCATAATCGACTTACGATCGAATTTACTGACACATATCAATTTCAATTATATTATCATCAATTGTCGTAACAAAATACGATCTTTTAAATATACTTTCAACAGAATCTGTCAATTTCAAATCTATTTTTATGTTTTTTAAAATAAGATTACTTTCTCTCTCTCTCTCTCTCTCTCTCTCTCTCTCTCTCTCTCTCTTATTATATATTATTTTTAATACATAGCATAAAAGAACTTGGAAACAAATTTTTATTTTGCTACAAAAAAAAAACAAAATAATATAAACAAAATAAAAAAGCGTAAATGAGAAAATGTCTAGAAAAAAATTCTATAGAAATAATTTACAAGTTTCTCATTATATTCGTGATAAATGAAGGCTTGAAATAAAAGGAGAAGGAAACTTGAAGAGATGCTCGTGATGAACAAAACCTAGATAATATTACACAATTTGTGTTCAAGAGCTGTAAAAAATAAACGGGAAATGGAGTTCGACGTTTGTAAAAAAAAAAGATCACGATGATTGAGTTGGATTGCTCGCGAAATCGCTTCGTAATTATCCGCAGTGTTTGAAATTGCGTGACACGTTGTTCCCCGAGATGAGAGATTAAGTAGTAATCAATCAGTGTAAAGTGTCTCATCAGAGAGCGGAATTGAACGCTTGTATCGCAATTTATTTTGATTTATGCGCTTGGTTCACACGGTCGTAAAGGAACGGGATGCGATTACACGTATTGGAGTTTGCATATGTGTAACACTTGCTGAACACTAGAATGTTCTTTATTGCAGGTATTACGCTCTGATTATGGTGCCACTGTGCTTTGTCCTGCCGGCTATAGTACCGGTCTATGTATGGAACGAAACCTGGGACATAAGCATAAGCAGCGTAATTATCCGCTATATGTGGGCGCTGAATTTCACCTTCTCTGTCAATAGTTTCGCTCACTTGTGGGGCAATCGACCGTACAACAGGTACGCGTCAATCTTTGGAGATCATATTTATACGATTATCATTAAAATTAACCGGCATAATGTTTGGATCATACTCAGATATTAACAAAAAAATTCTAATTTAAAAAGATTACATATTTTGATACACAATTTAATGAAAATTTAATCGAAATGGTCGAGAGATGTCCTTAGATAAATAAGATAATGCTTTTTAATGACATTCATAATCAATATTATTTCATGATTTTTAATTAATACTTTAATTAAATAAATATATGAAAATATATATAAATTTTTATCGAATTTCATAGTAATTATTATATTATTCATAATTGCCATAACATTAAACACTACAAAATCGTATTTAAAATCATACTTATAAAAAATGTTTAGAGATTTTTATTTTATTTTGAAGAAAATTATACTTATTTTCTCCCACGGAAAAAAATCGATATTGTAAACAATAAAAAATTTTCGGGGAATTAAAAAATTTTCTTACAGTCCTACTTTTTAAAGTAAAGTACACACAAATATGTATTATAAACATGTTATACATTCATAAATAAATATATTCATTAAATGTTGCATTTCATAGTTATAATATTGTAGAAGAAAGAAGTTGTAAAAAGTGCTATTTCGCTTAAATAATCTGTTGCATGATATTCCGGCAAAAGTTTATTCGTATAGCCGATCTGGATTAAACGGCGAAAACTTCTTTTTTCTCTTTTTTTTTTGTTCCAGAACTCTTAAGTCAACGGAGAATCCTGTGGTGTCCTTCTTTGCTATGGGCGAGGGTTGGCACAATTACCATCATTGCTTCCCGTGGGACTATAAGGCTGCGGAGCTTGGCTTCTACCGTCTCAATTTAACTACCGCTTTTATAGATTTCATGGCTTGGTTGGGATGGGCGTATGATTTAAAGACACCAAACGCCAAGCTCGTCGATAGACTTTGTGTGAATAAAGGTGATGGTACGACGGGCCTCTCGAGAGGTAGGATAGATATTCCCAAGATATCAGATGTTCTTTAATAAAAAAGAATAGAAAAAAATAAAAAGAACGAGAGAGTGTGTGTATATATCAAACATGTTGTTTTACTACTTTTCTTAGAGTCAACAAGGTGTACTTTTTTTTTTCAATTTATTACAATAACGGTCTAATTTATTTTTGTAAAATGGTGATATAATAAATATAATTTTAATAATTTTGGAGCCAATAATGTATTTTAGTATATAATTCTAAAAACTTCTGTATTTTGCGAGACTAATACGACAGCGTTACACGTGATAAATGCTTGTGTATAAATAAATGCATTTTATCACGTCGTATTTGATAGAATATTCTGCATTTGTTCACATGTAAATTATTTTAAATATATTGTATGTCAAGGTAACGGATTCCATAGAATGCAAACTTTATTTCGAGACGCAAGTGATCTAAGTGTAATATTTCATGTATGTTCTTTTCATAACAAGTCCAAAAAGAATTGTTATTATATTATTTCTAATAAGATATGTAAACAGTTTGTAATACATATATATAAAAAAAAAATATATATATAAATATATGCTTTAAAACGATATTAAAAAATTAAGACAATCTCTTGAAGACAGAAATCTGAAGTTAAGAAGCAAAAATTAGCAATTTTTAATCGATTAAGGAAACGGCTATTTTGGCACTTTTTTTCCCACTTGAATATATAGAACAATATTTTCAATCCTATTTCATATCCTATGAAATAGTATTATTATCATATCTTTGAATTAAAAAAATATTATGGAATATGAAATAAAATATATATACTGTATGTTGAGTTGAATATTACTGCCTTTGATAGATTGGATTAGTCTCAAATTTTCGTGGATGATATACATTGTTTAATTACGTTCGCTGGAAT
Source organism: Trachymyrmex septentrionalis (assembly GCF_001594115.1). Taxonomy (NCBI): domain Eukaryota; kingdom Metazoa; phylum Arthropoda; class Insecta; order Hymenoptera; family Formicidae; genus Trachymyrmex; species Trachymyrmex septentrionalis. The sequence goes on along the minus strand of NW_017305988.1, from coordinate 1,764,524 downwards.
TATATTAATAATTTCTCATATACGTGAAATGCATGACATTTATATGGAAATATGTGGAATAAGCGGAAATATATATTGATATTTCAGACATTTTCATGGATATAAAGAGCAATATAGATATATAAAAAGCTGATTATATATTCTATTATACAATTAAATAAATGTATCATTAAAAGCTATTACATATCATCAAATGACGCGTATAATAGCTTTTAATGATGTTATAGGATTCCAATTGTTAACATATAAATATATATGTGTTACAACTGATAATCAGATAAATAACGTATTTGTTCTTCTATTATATAATAACGAATTAAAAATTTCAATTTTATTTTCTAACTATTCGAAAATTGTGTAAAGTAACTGTGTAAATAATTGTTTAATAAATTGAATTGATTATTTGCAACTTAATTCTGTATTTTAAATAAGAATTTCTCTAACTTTTGTATATAATTTATCTTATTGGACAGTTAGGATAGAAAGTAATATATTTGGTTTTATTTCTGTAATTAAATAATAAATTGTGATAGTTTCAGTATTCATCTTGTAGTAAAGTATTCATAAAGCGTAACTAATTGAAAGTTAGTTAATTAACGCGTATAGTATAAATTACAACTTTACGTATAACGTCGATTCCGGAATATTTTGCGTTTAATTTTAATATATTGGCTTATGCGACCGTATCGTATATCGCGTACAATAGTTATTTACAAAATCATAACAATATCTTTAACTAATGGAATACATAAAATTTTTTACGTTGTTAATTAAAAAAAAAAAAAAAAAGATAAGATTTAATTACATTAAAAATCCTGTCAGAATTTAAAGGCTCTATTTTTATAACAAGTAGATAGTTAACATTCTCCGCCGTGTCTCGCGCAAATTTTTGTCTTGGCCCGATAGAGCGGAATTTTAATAAAGGCTTTGTCACACGATAGGTATCGGATGTATCACACGGATGGGGATACGCGCCTCCGTCGACCTCTGCGGTCAACGATTTATATACATAAACGCCCTACATAAGCAAAGTCACGTTTCACCGATAAAAAAAGAAAGGGAGACGCCAGAAAAGTGTTATCGATCCGGATAGCCTGACGTCGCGCCGTTTCACCCGGGGGTTAAATTTAGTATTTATCATCACGTATTCCGCGGAGTCTACAGGTAGCGCCTGCGCGACCCCGTCGTGTCGCGCGTCACGCACCCCCTCCCCTATACGTGCATATGCCTATCTACTACCTTATACATAGCCGGCATGCACGGCAGCGGTGAAACATATTTACCTCTATACGGACGCATTACGAACATTCGTCTATTTTTGTCATAGCGACCTGTCGTGTATCGATCATTTCTCTAATGTTTCTGTAAATGTAGCCGGGGACGCGCGTTCCCGCGTCAACGTCCAAAATCTAGAGCGAGAAAAAAAGTCGCTGCAGTCGCGTGTTTTCACGCGACAACGGTTGCACATGTGGGATATACAAAAGGGATTTTCTATCATTTTTTTTGGTCACTAATTCAACTATTACACAATATACTCGTAATTATTACTCGATTTACACATTATATTTTATACGTGTTTTCAGAGGCATTATACAAAGTAATGAGATTTTTATTATTAATAAAACACATGTTTAGAGATTATACTGATCACGTTTACATGGCACTCTTAATAACTGTAGTTATCAATCTGTAGTTATGAAACTGACCGATATCATAGCTATTTCTGCGAAAAATAGAATGATTATGGCCAGGTTCATAATTACGGATGTTGTTAAACTATGGATTGAAGGTGCCGTGTAAATGTAGTCAATGATATGTATATGTGTGTATTGTTTTAATGGCGATAATTGTTATCTCAATTGTTGAAAATGATATCCGTATTAATTAATTTTATATACAGTTTTGTTACGTAGTAACAATGGCTTATAAATAGAATATAATTAATATCTTTGCAGTGGATATTCCAATATTATAAAAAGATTACATTCTCTTTCCCTTTCTCTCTTTTTTCTTACGGTTTTAATTTCTTTTCCATGATGCCTAAAAATAATTTTGTAAATTACAAAGTAAGTTGTATCTATATGATTTTGAATATTTTCTCAGTTTTACATATAGTTAACTTCTAGAATGTTACAAGATTTTTCTCAGAAATAAGAGAGAGAGAGAGAAATATTGTAATGAAATTTCAAAAGAATGCAATAAACAAAAATGATTTAAACAATATCGATTTCATGCACACTACATACATATATGAAATTAAAATTTCCTCGATGCTATAGTTACAAAAGACGTTCCAAAAAATCCTTATGTAGAATTTGTATGTATATTTAAAAAAAAAACAATTTAAAAACTGCAAAGAGAGATTATATTTGAGACATACACATATAAAGTTACTCGTGTCATTGAAAAACACTAAATGTATTTAATTACAGCATCGAAAATAAAATACAATCGGAAGCGATACGAAGAGTCCAAGATATCTCGTCGACTCACCCCGTGTTACTGACCTGACCAGTTTTAGTTTCGTCAGGATAATACCCTCGCCGCCACCACAGTAAACACACCACCCGCCACTTTCGTCCCACGACACTGTGCTGGATTACGTGCACGCAGCCTGGATTTTAGGGTCCACGCCGGTGGTGGTGGTGGTGGTGTCGAAGCGCACCCCGAAGGGCAAAAATACTCAGTCCGATTGGATTCAAGCGAGATCGTGTCTTCGTACGTGACACGGGAATGTGATTAAAAAAGCTGTGGCACATACATAAATTAACATGAGATTATCGAGGATATATTTCGAACTTCACTGTAGAGTACGAGGGATGGAACGGGCACGACGATAAATGAACACCATTAGAGGAGAAGGGGAGGAGAGAGAGAC
>NW_017305988.1:1756452-1761546 GCF_001594115.1 Trachymyrmex septentrionalis | reverse complement strand
GTGTGTGTGTGTGTGTGTGTGTGTGTGTGTGTGTGTGTGTGTGTGTGAATGAATGAAAATCACTGACGGATCGGAAGAACAGAGTAGAATAGATGACTGAATAAACAAACGAGCTAGCGGATACACTGGCCGGACGGACCGTATCGTAACTAGGGGGTAAATAGCCACGCGTTTTCCCTCAAATGCGTGGGTGGACGCTGGTGCATGCGTATGGTACACCGTATGTACGTGTGTATCTATACGTATGTGTAGGTATAATATGCGTGCAGTCCCCGTGTGCCTGCGTGTGTCTATATGCACGTGTGCAGGTAGGAAGGTGCAAGAGATCCTCTAACCGCGACGATGGTTTAGGGTGTACTGAACGTTACCCGGAGAGGGTTGCGAAACGGCGTAACGTCTAATCCAACATTACCTAACTGTATAGCAACGGCGCCATGGAAACGGCACGTTTGCGCCTGCGTTGGCCTGCGTCGCCGCCGTCGACATAGATCGACTTAAACTTTTTTGGCAATTCCGCCAGTTACTTCGAGAACTCGCAATAAAAGCCGCTATTAATTCTCTATAAGTGTCGCGTTCGAGAAAGAGAGGGGATAACTTCGCAATTTGTCGCTCTCGAGGGTACGTGGTAGTGGTGGTTGGTGCGCGTTGACCCGAGAGGAATCGCGCGCGGAGATGGAAGTATTGAGGGAACTAATGTCGCCGCTAGAAGATCTTTAATTAATTTGATCGTTATCTGTTTAATTAAACATAATAAATGTTTTAGACCCTCGTACTGGCGCGCACTTTTCTCTAATAGATGAAGTAGACAGGTCGGAAATAAGAGTTAAACTGTACAGTATCCTTGTTGTTTTTTTTTTTCTAGTAGTACACTATTTTATTTATCCTTGTTACAGGAATATCAAATTTTGACAACAATCTCGACTGAAGCGACATCTAGCGACATCTCTCATCGATGTGCATTCGTGGGTGAAAGATATATATTTCTCGCTTTATAAAACCGATAAAAAAAATTATAGAATAATGCTTATAATATTTAATACAAACAAATTTATTTTTCTATAATATTCGATAAACAGCTTAAAATTTAAACATATTTTTCCAATTTATGATATTATAATCTACTACTTAAACTACTTTGAATAAAAAAAGTAATATGAACAGTAAACAATTGATGAAAAGATCATGTTGTATCATAAGAAATCATATTATCAATATAGTATAATAAAAAAAACTATATTGAAACCATTGCAATTATATGGATCGCTGATAAATTGACAATGTGTTGCTATTTTATCCTATGAGCCAGTTTGTATTGTAAACCATCGACGAGATAGTATTGATTTTCAGGATTTAATATAATTTTCTTCATCATTTAGGATTGTATGTGTATGAATAACTGTATTAAATGGTGCAATTATTTATTGAAATACAGTTAATAATTTCGATTTCGTTCAAAAAAAATGTAAATGTAATAAATATATAAGGATAAGTATGAGATTGTCAAAAGAAGATACTTTTGAAAAAGATAATTACTTTATTAAGTGAAAAGTATAAAAAAAGAATTTGTATTTTTAGACATTACTTGAATAACAGTCCTACACGGATCAATATTATATGTTCTAAAGGTTAGAGACCTTCAGCTAAAATTACGAGAAGAACGCTGATATTACCGACCATATCTTTACTTATTCGATATAAATATATGAATTTAGTTTATATAATTAATTTTATAATTAACAGTTTTGTTGTTTTATAAAAATGTATTTTTGACATTATTCATTTCTATATAAAAATGCGTTTTGTAGTTATTTGAATACTAAATTATATTTTAAAAAATTTGTTAGTAATCTGCCGATGACAGTTTCATACTTGTTTCTAATATAGATGGCACACGAAGTATTATAAGGAAAAGTATTACAATTTTTTCTATTTAAATTTTTAACAAGTTAGTAAAAACAATAAAAATATGCGAAATATAAAAAAATAAATATTAGCAAGATGCTAATTGCTTGATGTCATTATTTCCATTGATTTTTTAAATTTTCTTAAATATTAGAATTTGATATTTAAAAATGACTGAATAATTTTTTAACACAAATTCTTTTTAAGTCATATTTATACTTTTATCCTAAATTTGGATATTCTAAAATAGAAATAGTAGACATAAAATTATGGAATTTTAATATTATAATTTTCTGTAATAATAAAAAAAGTATAACAGAATGATATAAATGAAGCATGATTGTAAAAATACAATCATGCAATAAAATACATATACTACATATAATAGGATAAATTCTTATGTATATATAATATTTGAACATTACTTTTTCTTTGCTACTTCTTCACGTAGTATTTTGGCTATTATAGATATTCCCTGAAAAATAATAAAAAAATATCAATATTTTAAATTTAAAACGTTCATATATGTATATAACTGATATTTTTACATTATTAACATAAGAAAAAAAAATTCAATTGTAAAAATATTTATGTATGTTTTTACCTTTACGCATGATATTTTTTTGTAATTTCTAAGATTTATATAAAGATATATTTGTTTTTGATGATTTTCTAATTGTGACTAAAATTAATAAATGTGTACGGCATTTTTTGCAATACATACATAAATATATGAAGTTGTTACATTTGACAGAGACACAGTTAAAATTAATAATATTTAAAATTACTCTGTCCATTTCTTCTAGTGAAGCATAGCTGTAGCTAAGTCTCAAATGACAATCGGGTTTTGAAGAGTCGTAGTTGAAGGCATTGCCAGGAAGAACGAAGACACCTTGTGGTACGCATTTGTTCATCACTAAATCCATTATATTATTCACATCTGTTACTTTAATCCAGAAAAACATTCCACCTTGTGGTATGTACCATTCTGCCAGACCTAGTAGAAAAAATTTGATGTGAGAATTTCAAAGCTACTTTTGAAATTTAGATTAACACACATTAAAATAAGTATATTCGAAAATTTTTTATTAGATTTCTTGATCAATTTTCAACTGACCTTTTTTAACAAAAATATCAGGATTCTTTGTATAAATTAAAATTTTTTTATTAAATCAAGCATTAGAAAAAAAAAATACAATTATAATTTTTTAGTTTTAATTTTTCAGTCTTTTTTTCTTTTCTAATAAAATTTTAATTTATAGAGTAGTTATTAAAATATCTATTTGGAAACTTGTAATGAGTAATAATAATTTAAGAAACAAAACCATATTTGAATCCATATTTGAATCAGCTACAAAATGGTAAAGATTAAATGATATTAGATAATGTTGAGGAAGTAATTTTTGCCCGATGAAGAAATTTCTTGACATTTCACTGTTGTTTTAATGTTTTCAGAAATCTCAACATAAAAAAGTCTTTTAAAATTAATGTTAACATACCATTTAAATGTTTCTCAATCATTGTCAGCATCATGTCACGTCGATCCTGATAGAACTTTTGAATTTCTTTAAAATGTTTCTCAAATTCTTGCTGTTCCCAACTCTCAAAGAGTTTATAAAGAAACACCTGTAAGAGAAATTATTGTAAATAAATTTTAATGTATATTTTATATAATAATATTATATTTGCATATATTTATAGACATTTAATTATTATTATCATTAAGAATTTATTACTAAAATTGTTGATAATGGAAAATAATCGCGATTAAAAAAATTCCGTGAAACATAAGAACCTGATAAATAAAATATTTACCTAAATAAAAAATAATTTACTCTACAATCTGTATATTTTATATGAAGATGGTTTCTTTTGTTCACAAATCGATTGCCTATAGCATCGTTTATCTAGAGGAAAGTCGCCGATACTGACATGAATCTTTTAAAATGAGACCCTCTTATCTCTCAGAAACTAATTATTATACTTTATTAATACTAATAATAATAATATGATTTGTTTAATTAATTAAAAAAGTGTAAACGCATAATTTGTATATTTGTGGCTTGTTTCTATCGAAATCAGTTAACAACGAATTCTATATAAATGTAAAAATGAAATTTGTACAATTTTTTTGCAAATTGCGTAATTTAAATAATAGCGACTATATTATTACCCTATAATATTAAATGTACATTTAATATTCTAAGAATATGTTTAAAATATTAAATAATATTGTGTGCTTATAGGGTAATAATATTACGTGGTTTTAAATGCTTGTAGTTTCCTAAATCAATTTTATTTATTTTCTCTCTTAAGTTTTTCGTAATACGGTTTTAAATATAAAATCGGGGTGCAGCGTAAACACCTGTTTGTAAAACAAATCTATTTTAATATTTATCTATTTTAATATTTATATATAGATAATTAAGCTGTAGGAAATAATACATGTAGGCAAATGTGACTTCGTTTCTGAAATTTTTACTTGTGCGCAAAAAAAAGTGCATATAAGCAATGGAGCTGTAGGCAATAATTTTTGCAAACGAAACTGTCGGCAAAAGTGATGCAGGCAAACAATGCTGCAGGACCGTAGGCAATCGATTACTAGGCAAACGAGTCCCTCCTTTTTGTATGTATATATACATATTAATATATGCGTGCGTGCGTGTGTGTAAAAGAAATTATTATGATAGTATTAATCACGATAAAGCAACAAGTCAAATTAAAATACATTCAAAGAATATTAAAAGAAAAAAAAGAATTTTACCTGAGATAAACATGATGCATGAAGAATAGAGGATGAAATGTGAATAATCAATTTATTTATGATATCTTTGTGCGCTGTAATAGCGCCGATACGATATCCAGCGCTTATAATCTTACTAAACGAATCCATTCTAATCACTCGACCATCGGTATCGAGGGAGAAAAACGACGTGGGTTGTTTATCTAAAAAATGAACGAAGCAGTAAGGATCGTCCTCGACGATCAAGAAGTTGTATTTATGCGCCAATTCGTACACTTTTCTTCGTCGAATCTCCGACATGACGGCACCTGTAGGATTTGCTCCCGTCGGATTGATGTAAAGTAACTGCACAAAAATCATGCGCGTATGCATATCATTTTAATGAAAGAAGATAGTTTTATATTAAAGCAATATGACAGTCGTTGTATATAAAATAAATATTGTATAAA
>NW_017305988.1:1754982-1756352 GCF_001594115.1 Trachymyrmex septentrionalis | reverse complement strand
TTTAACCTTGAGTAAAAATGTCAATATCTTCCATTAATAAAAGAAGATTAAAATTTCAAATAGTTTACATATCATACAAATAACTTTTATATATATATATAAAAGTTATTTGTATGATATGTAAACTATTTGAAATTTTAATCTTCTTTTATTAATGGAAGATATTGACATTTTTACTCAAGGTTAAATTAAAAGCAAAGTAAAATATTTTTCACGAATAAAGATAAAGATCCGAAAATAAATAATTGCTTTTTTATTATTTTTTATGCAATTTGAAAAGAGATTTGACATAATACTTTTGTGACTCACTTTTGGCATTGGTTTACCATCCTTAAGTTTTTCTTCGCATTTTTTGGAAATTTCCTCAGGAATTATCCCATCAGCATCTTGATTAATTTCTATAACATCTGGTAACAGAGGTGCTAACTATAAGTAAAAAAGAAAAAACTTTGGAAAATTATTCTTTAAAAATAATTTATTAATGTCTTTTAAATATTAAAGATAATATTATATTAAAGAAGAATAAATAAATTTTTCTTTTTTATAATAAATTCATTAAATTTATAATATGCAATCTGAAATTGCACTATTATTTTAAATAGATCTGCGTATTTTTTTATATCAATTAATTAATTTTATCGTTTAATATAATAAAATTAAATTTTAAAATTTATCTTATATTTAAATCTCTAAAATTTATCTTATCTATAATATTATTTTATTTATGATAAAATTAAATCTAAAAATTTATCTTACAAAAATAAGATCAGTAAAAATTAAATATTTTATGAAATATTTTATTCCAAGATATTTTATACAAGATATATTAACTTCAATTAATTTAAACGGTATAACATAAGATATAAATTTTGAAGCTATAAATAAAATTTCTTACACTTTCTACTTGTATATTTTTGGTTCTATTGTTTATTACTTTATCAATATTATAATATTATTTTAAAATAACATACCGCTCCGATTACCCCTGTATATGTTGGTACTTGAAGCATAACTGGATCATTCTCATCAATCAGCATTTGAAATACTTTTTCACAACCGTCCATAGAACCGCATGTAAACGCTATATCCCAATCATTTCGCTTTGGTGAATGCCATGTTTTTTGGAACTCCTTCCATTTTTCTAATAATGGCTCGTAACTTTGAAAAGAGAAATGATAAGCATTTAATTCAGATTTATTAAAACGTAGCTTAACTAATACAAAAAATGTATTTTTTTATTAATTAAATGATAAAAATGCTTAAATTATGTTAACAAATAATATAAAATTTATAATTATTTTATAAAAACATGAAAAATTATTGTATATAAAATAAACATTATATATAATATAAATAACATTATATATTAT
>NW_017305988.1:1748247-1754882 GCF_001594115.1 Trachymyrmex septentrionalis | reverse complement strand
TTTAATAAAAATTTGTATATAATTAGAGAACACAAATTTGTATTATATATTTCTGCTAGTATTTTTACCCTTGCGAAGATCCATATTGTAAAACTGCAGATATTTCTTGCTTGTTAAGTTCTACTGTGACATCATTATATGTCATAGAAATATCATTGAGAGGATATGTAGAGATATTTGGCATACCACCAGCCAGACTTACACCATTTTGTCGTGTTATGTAAAGATGGGCTAATTTAAAATTAAAAAAGATAAATAGAATGAATAGTGACATTATTAACATGTATTTTTTTATATATAATTTTGCGCTATAAAAATACCGCATATGTACTTATTGATCTGAATATCTTTGTTAAATATTTCAAAATTTGTAGATATAATAAAAAAAATATATATTATAATATTTTCGAAAATAATATTTTAAATATGTAGTTATAAAGCATGAGTACTCAAAATTTTTAAAACGGTTCTTCCATATGTCTCAGGATTTAATTTAAAATCAAACAAATTAGTAAGAGATTACTTCAATTTTTAAACGCGCTAAGAAAATCATTATTAAAAAAAAAGATCTCTTATTTTATTCTCTGATTTTTAGTTTACATAGATGTTTTACATTCGGAGCTCAGAAATAAATTCACGTAATATAAGAATATTTCCATATGTTTACTTGAGAGAATGAATTATGAATAAAGAAATATATAGCAGATGAAAATGAATGTAATAATTACTTACTTAACTGTCTAATTAAGTTTATTTTGCGCCTACTAGTGATTTTAGAGAAGAATTTTGTGTAGTCCATGATCACTATTATCGTGGGACGTAACTGTTTTACTGAGAGCTGCTGATATTAACATTAACTCTCGATTTGTGACGTATTCTTTGTACTGTAATCAATGACAAATACGATAATGCTTTGTGGTATATATCAGGTTTTAATGTGATTTACAAAAATATTCTTATGATATATCAAAACTTTGAAAAGCAGCTAGTAATACCAAGCGTTTTTTTTTAAGAAAGCGTAAAATAAATAAAATTATATTAAAGTACGAAGATCGTTAAAAATATACTGCAGGCTTAGTAGAGTGTGATTCGCGAGTCGGCCTCTCCAGCGGATGTTTCCTCCTCCAACTTCGATAATAAGAATATATCTATTCTTTCTCATGTTTTTTTACTACACAATGTAAATAGCAAAAAACAAAATATTCGATAATTTGGTCCGATAAGGGCTACGGTCTACTCGATGCTACGAATCGGAGCATTTTTTGATTGGTCAGTTAGTAAAATTCTTTCTTTTAATTGGTCAATCAAAAGTTTCGAAGCATTTGTAGCATCAAATAGAGACGCACCCAGAGATTCTACATTATCGCGATATCAGCTGACATCATCTTTAAAATTGGCTGCAAGTGGGGCGAGTTGGAGAAGTAAGCGTTCGCTGAAGAAGCCGATTCACGAGCCACGTTCTGCCAGGCCTGTACAGTCTGTATACTGTAGATATTTTATGTTTATTCGTTTTTAAAGTTATTTAAAAATTATTACAGTGTATTATAAATTATGGAAGATTCTAGTTCCTTTTTAATAATACTTAATTATATAGTTCTTTATACCAATATTTATAAAAAAAGTTGTTTAATTGAATTTAACAGTTTCTTACTCACCTTTAACCTCTTTAATCTGGTGCTTAGAACTTTTTACGCTATATAACACATATGTATACACTAATGTATACACAGTACTGGATTCACCATCGAAATACTATGTCCTAATAAGAAATGACTTATCAAATTGATGGCGAATCGACGATGTCTAATTGACGATTATGTCTCGCTAAGATGTAATACTGCTTTAAAGACACATCTGCTGTACTTATAAAACAGCTTATCATTCTTTGATAAGAGCTGCTGTTTACAACATGCAAGATCTTTTTAATATCTTAATTACGACATGAATTATTGATATCTTATCACGTACTCATAATTAATATTTTACGTAATATGTAATTAATTTGTTTTAAAAGTGACATATTTAAAAATAACTATGACGTTAATAAAAATAAAAAACCAAATAGAAATTATATAAACAAATGTACATAGACATAAATGTTCTCTTCAAATAAATAATTAAATGTAAAATTGTTCAGCGTGAAAATTTTATGAAATATAAAAATAACAATTACAAAAATAATATTAAATAAAAGCTATAAAATACTTATTATTTATAGGACATTAATAAAAACTTGGTAAAAATTTATACTTTATTGCGCCTTTATGTGAGAGGATGCTGTTGAAGAGAAAGTAGAAATTTTGAAATATAGTCGTAACATTTATTCCAATTTATTAACATCTTGTATGTGTATGTGTATGTATGTATACTTGTGTGGAGTAACCACGTGTATCTGTGTAAGCGTGTATGTCACTGTTTCCATCGCTTTTGTTTGTTATTTTTTTCCTTTAACATTTCGGATAACATTTTGAATAACTTATTGTATTATGTTGCCTGATAAACGCTCCATTCGATATCGATCGATCGATCGATCATACGCGCGCGGCGCTGATCGGCAGTCAGTTGGATTTTCGATCGATCTCGAGTAAAAAAAGAGCTATCGACGTCGAACAGAACGTTCGGCTTTCGCGTTTCGTTTCAGCAACCGACAGAACGGGGCTTGTACGTTGTTTGTCGAATATAAATTCATCTCGTTATGTTGACTCTATCGTTTCCTTAATTGTTCTTTTGTAATCGGCTTGTTCGAGTGACGTTAATGGTCGCAAAGACAATAATTGATGAACGAAAAATAGTAAGAAAAATCAATGTTCACATTGCTAACAATACTTTGTCCATATTGCTTCTACTTAATTTTATACTAAATGTATACGAAGAAGATGTTTAGCACAGCTAAGTATCACAATATTATGAGAAATAAAAATAAAAAGAATGTTAAAAAGAATAAAAATGCTTTTCAATACAAATTAAGTTATTTTGATACTGGTTGATTTTACATTAACTATATTATTCCAATTTCTAGTTTTATTTGTAAGTCATTGACAGTTCTCATACAATGTATATAAGTTCTTAATTAATGAATAAGACATTTGGTAATAAAAAATATTTTGTCTTATAAATTATCATTATGGCAGTTAATACATTATGTGTTAATTGTGCTACATATATATAGCAGCGCCGTTTACTTGTATTAAATGTATTTGTTCTTCTCTTAGTTAACTCTGTCACTTTCTCATTGATATTTTATCACATCTTTAAAAATATTTTTTGGTAAAATATATTTTGTAACTATATTACAAATTACAATTGTGTGTATTTTATTAAAATAATAATTATTAAATATCTTCAAGTGAAAGTGAAAGAGTTACATTTTTAATTTTTAAATGTTTTTTATTTGTGTTTCTTTGATCATACTTTTATATTTACTGAGACACATAAGTATATAAGATGATACGTTTAAACATTCTGTTATGAAAATAGGCCTTGCATAATTAAAATATCGTATTTATACATACAGTAAATAAAACATACATAATTACACGTTTACGTTTAATTAGATATAATATTTTTAATATCGAAGTGTGAGAATATAGAAGAATTAAATTTTATATTATATTGTAATTTTTCATTCCTAATTAGTGTAATCTACACTAATTTACACTTTATATATCATTCTATCAAAAATTAATTTAAACCACAAAATTAGAAAATAATTCCCAAATTTTTATATACATATATGTGTATGTTTCTTATTTAACGACGGTTTTTTATCTGCTGCTTTTTAATTTAATTTTGTGTAGCAAAAATAAATGCTGTATGAGATCTTGACATTCGTCATATAATCAATATTCTTATGCATATTTTTGAAAATTATAAATAATCGAAAAACATCAATTATAAGATTGCGACCGAAAAATACATCAGCGTTTACGTTTGTTTTCGAATTCGTCACTCGTGCCGAACCGCACCATTGGGTTCACTGTCATCCCATTGTGTCGGTCGACAAAATATTTCTACCGTTTTTGAGGCCGTTCTTGCTGTACGTTAATTTTTGTTATCATTTGTCTTGTATTTTCTCGCCAAGTCCAAGTCTCGTTATCGCAACTAACACGATACGTGGAGCTATTTACAAAACGGAACACTTAACAACTGCGCTTGCGTTTAGTTTATTGCGAGCTAATTATCGAGCCGTCCGTTTTTGTTTCTTCATTCTAACGCAATTAATGGGCATCTGTTTATAACACGCGCATTCTCTCATCACTAGCCTACACGTTCGCACGAACTCTCACATCATCAAATTTCAGAATTGTAACTTTTGAGGGAACTTTTTTGAGCTCTAAATTAATCATTTAACTGAAATTTCACTTCAAGTAATGGTGCACATCTTGAAGTCGCACGTTTCATTCTGCTAATCAATCATAAAATTAATGGCATTTAGAAGCAATGAATGTAATACACGACATATTCTCTTTTTTCAATTTAATTTTTTCAAATTTAGTAAATTAAATGTATTAAAATTTTGTATACATATACATTTAATGCAATATTCCAGTATATATGCTATTACATTAATATTTGTTATCAGGTTTTTTAATGATAAAAATTTTATAAGAAATTTAATTTAAGAAAAAATATAAGGGACTTTTGTATTCTTTTTCTTGTAAATTTATATGTATAATATATTTCATAACATAAATATTACAACGCATTTGAAATGAAAAAAGGGATTACTTTTTTATTAGAATATTTAAATATATATTTTAGTAATGTAGATGTGATACGTGCATTTTATAATATTAAATTTTTAGTTAACTTGAATTAGCGTAACAAACATGCGACCCGCTTTTGTGCACCTTTTTTAGAGATATGATGGTAAAAGTGAGTGTCCAAACATAATCAGATAGTCGTAAAGATGTAAAGATTTTTTTGTATAGCTATAAATAACATTTTTCTAGAAGTAAGAAATAGAATAAAAAATTTGAAATAGGTCTTGTGTGACAAGGGAAACTATTAATATTGCAAAATAATATACGTATCTAATTAAATTTAAACATAATCATTTATATAAAACTACAGCGTATAAAAGAAGAACAGATTGATAAATTTATATAGAAAATAGATATAGTAGAATATAATAGAGGACACAGTATCTTTTACACAGAAGCTGAAAACATTGTCAAAGCTTTAATTTATATTATCTGTATTTATATACAGGATGATTCATTTATGAATAAGTTTACTCATATTAATTACTTCCTTAATCTAAATGCTTTGAATTAGGACAAAATGATTTTGTTTTAAGAAATCTGCGTAGTAATATAACTTTATGTATCTATGTAATGATTCACCCTGTATATATCGGGAATTACATCAGTCGTATAATATATATTGAAAAACCATGGGATATATACTAGAAATACAATAAATATTGAGTATTCCTATTTTCCTATTATTTGGAAGGGATAGGAGAATTAAAAAACCCAAATATTTTTTATAAATTTCTAAAGGTAAAATGTCGATAAAGGTAAAATTGACATTAGTTCAATATTCATCAAGCTTATTAAGCTCATGATTGTGAGAATACACCTAGTAAAAAAATTAATATTAAATTGAAAAATTGCCAACTTATATGTGAACTTTATTTTGACATTTACTTTAACAAATAAGTAAATATAATTTGTGGATGTAATGAAAAAAAAGGAAAAGAGAAAGACGAAGACTATAATAATAAAGAGAAATAATTGTTGATTAATATCACATATGATGAGATTTATAGTATCGTTGAAATTAATCATTTAAAATTTAAAATAAATAGCATTTTTCTAATATTTTTAAGAAATAATTCTACTTGTTAGATTATTAACAATGAGCGTCTTTAAGAAATTAATATATAACGGAAAAAAATGATATATTTAAAATGAGTAATTCAAGTCAAAAGAAGTTGCATAATCTTTATCAATATATGCACGGTGAGTGTTCTAGGCGCGAGTTCTAGTAACAGTTTCTTACTCTTAAAAGTATCTAATGTTAAAGAGTAGAAAAATTATAAAAGTACGAAGGTCTATAATCGTTAACATGAGAGAGATTCCGTGCGGCCGCTTCACTGCCTTATTCTCGTCTTTCCCTAGTTTTGGAAAATATTTAATATTGTAAAATATTACTTTTAAATAAAAGCACTATTTTTTAATTAAAACTATTGGTTACAATGTAACTATTGGTTACGATGTAACTATTTAAAATTGATTATAAATAGCTTCTTCCAATATTTGCGATACTATGATTAATAGAGTCTTTCTTAATTTATTTAAGGTTTATTACTAAATTTTTTTTTAAATCGAGAGAGTAGAAAATCTTGTATAACGCATAATACATAAGAAAATGAATCAAAGAGTCCTTCATTTTTTTTCCTTTCTATGAAAAAAAAAAAAAGATTTTGATAGGTTAATTTTCTTATGTCTTATGTATTATATGCTCCGATCTTTAAACTCTTTAAGTAAAAATGTTATTAGAATTTAAATCTCACAAAAATTTTACGACATAATATCTGCTTAATTATGTTATAAAAATAATGAAAATGTAATAATTTTATTTGAGTTATAGAAGTATGCGTCTTTTTGTTTTTAATATTTAGTTGAAAA
>NW_017305988.1:1744434-1748103 GCF_001594115.1 Trachymyrmex septentrionalis | reverse complement strand
TTAATTAAAATCATTTTTAATATCCGACTTTGGCTTGAGATCAAAGAATTAAAAAAAGGAAACTCTTGAAACAAGGAAATCAGCAGATTTCACTTTAATACATTCAGTTTCTTTGCGGCGTCGCACGGAAACACTCCTAAAAAGGAGTCAGTATAAATGAAGATAGATAGAGAGGAAAATGGTTGATGGGGGTAGTGAGAGAGTGTATATTTTTCTAAACGATGATGGAAGAAGTGCAGCAGAAAGGCACCGAGAAAAGGTTCACGTGATTGTACGAACGTTAGATGCTAAAATCAATCGACACGGACTCGTTCTTGTACAGTCTCTAAAAAGTCTCGCACTCGCCCTATTTATATATATATATATATATATATATATATATATATATATATATATATATATATATATATATATATATATATATATATATATATATATATATATATATATATATATATATATATATATATATATATATATATATCTCCGCATACGTTATCCTCGGCTTTTTCTGAATTTTAGATTTCAACTAGACACTGTTTGATTGTTACATTTGGCAATTCGGCAGCACTCACAAGTTTTCAAGCTCCTTGTCTTACAACGCGACTACGGGGCGACATGCTGTACGCCATACACCGCTGAGAATTTTGCATTAAGCATCTCGTTAATTTTAAAAATGCTCGTGAGAAATATATACTTCACTTATGCGATATTGCGCGGATTGACAGCTACGACAGAAATACGTGACGCGTAGTTATTTGTATTAAATGCAGGACTTTCTCGAAGGAATTTTAAATAGATTTTTTTTTTCTATATTCGTTTTTATATTATTTGTTAGAAAGAAAAATGACAGGTAGGTGTCTCGATAGAAGAAATGAATTGGAACAAATTCATCAGCGTGTTGACGTATAGCAAAACGCACACCTCGCGATAGTAATAATTCTGTTTTATTCTCCTACAGCCGCGTTCTAGAACTTCGCCTCTCGTGACGACTACTTTCTCATAACGTCATCATAATTCTCAAGCGAAATGTCGGGCTTTTATATACGTATATATAACAATAATTCAATAAGGCATACGATATCCAATTAGGGACTTCCCCTTATTTATCACGAAACTTTTACGTGTATTCCTTGAAGTTTTTGGACATTTCTCGCTCTTTCTCTTTTCCTTTTTATCTCCGAGAAACTTTCTTGTAATCTCTTAGGTCCGCAAAAGTTGACACTTTTTTTTTGCCTAATGTGGCCACGAGTGTAATGGATAGCCGCATATAAATTACTAGAGGGAATTACATGGATCTGTAGTCCGAGTATTATACATTCTCTCCATATTTCGTGCCTTGTTTTGCGGCTTGTTAAATTCGTACCTCTCCGGGGCGAAGTTTGGAACGCAGCCAACGTAATATAAAGTCTCTTCTTCACGTAGACGACGCGACGTCAGAGTCTCGCCTTCTCTCGCGTTCTTTGTCGATCGGCGAGGACGAGTCGCTGTCGTATACGCTCAACGTAACGCGACGTGTATGTATGTACACTTATCTAAAAGTAACGGTCGTAGCACTGCGTGCGTGGCCTATTACATAATATTTCTTCTCTTTTTCTTTTTTTTTTTTTACTCCCGATATAATATTATAACTTTTCGGCTCGTCTTATTTGTCTACTATACAAACTCTTGGCTAGAACAACGGTAGGTAATCCTCGTGCGCTCATTTTTCTTTTATGTAAATGTGTTTTACTGTATTTATTTTCTGTTTTTTTATATTCGTTTATCATCGTGTGCCTGGAGGGGCTGACCGGCAGTGATGTTAGCCTCGGCGGAAAAGTCTCCAGATGTAGACACAGAGGCATATATGGCTCGCCTGGTTCAACTACGTTTTTACCTTTTTATCGAAAATAGACACAAGTTGCTCTTGTCAACGATAAATATCTCGTCTACTATACATCTTTTTTTATCTTTTTGCTCTTTACACCGACGCGCGCTCTAATATTTTAATACATTTGACTTTCTACACCCAGCGAGCTTCTCGTCAGCTAATATCACTGAATTAACGGAGATAAAAGAACTGAAGCAACCTCACTTAATCTTGCTCTTATTGCTTTTCAAGTACTTCACTTTTTCTTTTCAAATCAGATACAGGCCTGATTGTAAAGATTTTTGTTTCCATGGAATATCCAATCGATCGATATTCCAGTCCAGAGGCAAATTTATCGAACAACTTTGCCGAAAAGACCGATAAAACAGATTACCTCGCGAAAAATACGGCAATCAGGGAACTTGGGCAACTTCGATTCGCTGAGACCGTTTACGGCAATCGCTCTGTTTTCCGGTTCCCCTCCATCGAGCACGGTATTTATTTATCGCACGCACAAAAGGGTTATAGACACGTACACGTACACCCAAAACTTTACAGAGCTTACAAGATTACACACAAATAGAAATACGTTTTATTTCCTCGCGTTAGGGAAACCGTCAGATCGACGGCGAATCGGCCCTGATGGAAAAATCGTGACAGGAAAAACCGGTTCGACGATTATCCGAACAAAAGTGCTGTTTCCCTCGTTTCTCTCTCTCTCTCTCTCTCTCTCTCTCTCTCTCTCTCTCTCTCTCACTCAGATTTCTTTCTCTCTCTCTCTTTCTCTCTCTCTTTCTCTTTCTTTCTATTTCATTCTTCCATCCGCTCGTCTCGCTGAAAATCACATGTTACACCGACATCATACAATCGAGTATTGCGAGCGTATTATTGTTTTCACGAGAAGTATCTGTTCAACGAACTTGATTATCGTCGCGCTTGTATATAAAAATAATTCCCTATTACCTCCGTGACATTGTCAATCGGCCTTCCTTCGACAGTCTCCTGAGTTGCGAGTTACGCGGTTCACCCTGATCGATTGGAACGAGTCTTTTCGCTCGTTTCTCGGATAGTCCTTTTGTGCGATATTAGATCACCGTTGCATGCGTCCCTTATCCCAAGTTTCGCTGCTCAAGATCTCGCGATCTCGAGCGGCATCACGAATTGCCAATTAGGACGCGACGAATGTCTTAAGCGAGGAAGTGCATTTGCTTTGCTTTCGTTGTTGAATGGATCACGGATGTCGATGTGCGCCTGGTCGTGTTACGGAGGATGCTCGTATGAAGAGATTCAAGGATATGGCTGAGTGACGGGAAATAATGAAGTCGCCCCAATCTTCTTCGACTACATAAGAGATTATGGAGCACGGCTTACGGATGCCAGATAAATTGCGCGCATTTCCTCTGATGCGTCGGGATGCTGGTGGGTTATATTCACAGTACAGTTACGTGAACTTTCAGATAAATCCGACTGCGCGCGTACGCATTGTTCGCCAACTCAAATATATTCTCAAGTATAACGGGGTTGAGGCAGATGACTGAAATATGTCGGTAGATGAAATTTCAGATATAATTAGACTAATTGTAAGTCGCCGTCGGCCTCGCCTCGCGTTTCATCCTTTTAAACGGGCGAGTAATTCGACCCGGGTTTCGTGCTTGCTATGGAGTGTACCATACAATCCACGTAAAATGCCTTCGATTTGGACTACCTTAAGATGGGTTTGCTCTGGTTCCGGGACAGAAGTCACCGCCGTAATATCGAAAATCTCCGATATTTCCTCGCGCTCTCGGAAAATGCTTTCCGTCGTTCTTTTTCTATATTTT
>NW_017305988.1:1742114-1744334 GCF_001594115.1 Trachymyrmex septentrionalis | reverse complement strand
CGAAAATCTCCGATATTTCCTCGCGCTCTCGGAAAATGCTTTCCGTCGCTTTTCTTTTTCTATGTTTCGTATATGCTCCTCTCTCGTCTTTTCCCTTCATCAGTTGACATTTGTCCTTTACGTAACTTTTTTCTTCATTCTTGCCATTTATAAAGATTAAGTGTGGTATCCAATATACGTAATTTTATTTTGTTTTCTTTTAATTTCGTTACATCAAAATTTAGATGTTTAAAAATAGTTTTATAACAATTCCATACGACAATTGTTTTGCATTTGTGAATTATAGTTGAATTCACCGATCGATATAACAATTGAATCTCCAAATTCATATACGTTATAATTATCTGGAGTTTTAATGACGGCAAGATTCAAGAAAAAAAAGAGGTTGTTTTCTAAAAGTACAAGACGGTTAAAGATTAGATTAATGTTCAACTTTTGAGCAAATGATTTCCTCAGATATCGACATTCTGAATTTAGCTTCGTATCTCGATAAAAACAGGTCGAAGGACATGCTCACTACGAAAGGTGCATTCTAAAAGAGCGTTTCTTGGGACCATATTGGTGGAATTGATGGTAATGGCGTTGATGGTGGTCTGTGCCTTAGCTCGATCGGCGGTGAACACGGTGGAGATCCCACGCTACTCTGACTGCTACTGGTTGTAGTTGAGGCTGGTTGCGACCTATTATCAAAAGTTCATTAATTAAAGAAGAAGAGAAGACGAGTGTATTTTAATATATAATCATAGGAAAAAAGCGAAGCGCAGATACAAGTGCTTAAATGCGTAAATATTGATAACAAGTATAATAATCAAGTTCTTCGATGATGCTTTTTGGGAGAAAATCTTTTTATAGTTATTTTGTTCTATCCAATTTTGTATCATTAAGAGAATTTTAAGTAGATTGAAAAGTCTGATATTTTTGCGATCATTAATATTTACACATGTCCGTTATTACATTGTTAGTTGTGATAACAAAAAAGTTTTTCGCTTTTTAAACAGTCGCAGCTATACAGTCTATCTGTTGCTTGTGACAGACAACATTTTCTTTTTCGTGTGAATTCGTATTAGGAATTTACCTGGAGGTTTCGACGGCGGCACTGATGGTCAAACATTCTTGGCACGGTTTACTACCGGCCCGTCGCCTGGGCACGCAGCCCGCGCATCCGTCCCATTTTTCGGGGATCCGTTTTTTCCTAGAAGGCACCCGTAGGAACCGCCGACAGCTCGGCCCAGGCGCATCCGAGTCCGTAGAAAAACCCGAGACCTCGTCCTCAGTATCGACGCACTGCTCCTCGTCCTCGTTCTTCAGAAAGACGGAATCGGAGCCGAGCGACCTGGTATCTGGATCGGGAGGATCTACGCTACCCATCGATGCCAACGGTGCTCTTTTGCCCGATGACGCCGCCATAAGGCTGCCGACTGCACCGGCATAAAGACCGACTTCGCTTCCGCATGGCGATAAATCCGGAGTTGGCTGTATGACCTGATTACATTATAGAAATTTTCAATAAATTAATAATATTTGGTGATATATTTTTTTTAGCACTAAACTGTGGTTTAATGGCTTCTGCGCATTGGATGCGAAAACTGTTTGCCGCGTGGAAAAATGTGACGCGACAGCCAATAAGTTTACAGCTCCTAACATGTTCATTGGTTACTGTGTTGCATTTTGTCGCACGGCAAGCATTTCCGCGTCCAGTGTGCAGGAGCCATAATTCATTTTTATTTATCATTCATAACAGGTGAGTTGAACTATATTCTAAAATGGTATAATAAAGTATTATAGTGTTGTAGTAGAATTATAATAATATAGGTAATTGTATTGTGTGTCTTCCAACAAGCAACACAGATGACAGTGTATCATTGCATCCTTGTTGTTTGTCAATGTTAAATAAGGATGACATAATCACTGTGTTGTACTTGTGTCGCTTGTTGGAAGGCACACATTATCTAGAGCGCGAACATGACATGGCAGACAGCGCACTGGTCATCAGGATCCAGAGGTCCCGGATCCTGGTAAAGGAACCAAAATATTTGCTCGTGCCTCCTCTCGGAAAAAGCCGCGGCAATCTCCCGAGAATATCCTTGCCCACAGAAATATCTCTCGAAAAATCCGCCGTTTGATATCGGCATTAAAAGTGTAGATGTCATATACTTGTAACAATTATTGAATAATTAGAGTGCGCGAACAAGCATATGAGAAAGGCATAACACAGGCCAG
>NW_017305988.1:1715743-1742014 GCF_001594115.1 Trachymyrmex septentrionalis | reverse complement strand
ACAATTATTGAATAATTAGAGTGCGCGAACAAGCATATGAGAAAGGCACAACACAGGCCTAACGTAAGAAGAAGAAGTATTAATATCTAAGATCTTGACAATTTTATTTAAAATATTATAGAATAAAGAGAGAGATTCTAAATAAAAATAGACTCAGAGCAATTTCGGAATAAAAATAGACTCGGAGCCATTAAATTTTCAATGTCGACTATTGAAAAGAGTTAAAAAGGAATCGTTTCGAAAGACATAAGATTGCAAATATCGAGTATATACCTGGATATCGATAGGGTAATATAAATCCCATGGCTCATCGTAGGCGGCGTGACGCGGGTAGGATGGAGGAGGTGGAAGGCACGGCATTACCATGGCTGAACCCCTTCGTTCCAGATAACTGCTTCCAGTGCTGCTACAGGTGACCGAGCTACATCTTCTGTGATCGACCGGGGGAGCCAACCTCGGTTGCCTGATTGGTGGTGCCAGCAAAGAGTCGTATCCACCGACTGAGGCGAAGCGAGGTGCCACCACGGGTGAATGAGACTGGTCCATCTGACGTAAAATATTTCTATCAATTACAAATGCTCGACGAACGGACAAATTATCAATTAAAAGCCACTCTGTGAACTAGAGAGCACTCTCTGAACGCCACTCTGTAAACTAGAGAGCACTTTCTGAAAATGGCATGGCATCAGTCCAAAATTTTTACGTTCTGTCGAAAAAGTGTAAAACTTTACTACTTGAAAACTGTACGATCCAATCAATAGTGATGTTTCAATATATAAATCTTCTCGACGATTTTTTTAGTTACGATATATCTGTTATTAAATAAAAATTGTTATAATTCGGTAAGGAATATCGATATCTTTACTACTTTTTTTTTTGTAATTTTAGAGATTAAAGAAAAAAAAAAACATAAATTTCGAAAGAATGAAAAATTCATTTAATTTTTCAGTCAAAAGTAGAATGATTTTGTTAATATTTTAACTCTAATGATACATTTTACTTTTAGAAGAATGTATTTCATTTTAGAGTTGTGTGTAAGTATATTTGTGAATGATTTTAATAAAATTATTTAAACTGCCATGAGATATACCTCGACGCATAATGATCTTCTCGGACCACGACCCAGCCTAGGTGGTAACCTGGCGATCGCTTCGAGAGCAGCGGCGAGGGCGCGTTCCTCAGCTTCAGCTTCCGCGACCGCCGCTGCTGCCGCTGCAGTCAAAGTTGGATCTTCCAGTTGTTTACTCGCTTTGCATCTGACAAATATATCAACCGTATTTTAATGACGACGCAAATACTCGTTTAAACATTCTTAAAATTACCTGCTCTTGTAAACTACCAGCAACACCATTAAGCTGAAAAAGCCACCAAGGGTCGCGGCGATCCGTACCCCCGTCATGACATCGTACGTTTTGTAAAATTCGATTTTGACCTGTTCACGTTCGCTTAGTGTCGGAGTTGCGTCTGGCAGGAACGTCGTTGGATCTGTCGTCGTCGTCCCTGTCACGTTGCTGCCGACACTCCCCATTCCTACGAATCAAACAAATTCCCTGTCGTTAAACGCGCGCAAAGAAAGAGAAAGAGAAATATATATATATAGGTTTGCGGATTTGAGCTGAATGCTGATACTCTGCAAATTGTGTTTGAGTTGAATGCGAGATGTCTATAAATTGTTTGCAAACATTGTCAAAAAGATAATAAGTCTTGAAACTTGTAAGAGGCTTTCTGTAAAACGGGCTGTAAATACGCGTTTATTATCAAGAATAAAATATATAAACATAAAAGATAGAATTTGTTTATTAATCTAACTTAATTTACCGATTTAATTGTAAATCTAATAGCGGTGACACAATTTCTATAATAAAAAAAGAACAAAACGGAAAGGAAGAACAATCACATTTGAAGGAACTAAACTACTTGTAAGTATTTCAGGGAGAGGAAAGTGCATAAGCTATAAATCACATCGAGAGCATTTGTTTACCGAACTGTGTCGGCCAACGTGTGCTGACTGGGCTCGAAAATGGAGTGACGGCGCTGAATTTCCTGGAACAGAATGAAGGCGCGCCGTCAAAAGAGGAGCTGGCATTCATCCGGCAGGGTTTTGCATTATCATGAAAGTACGAGAACAAAAAAGAGAGAAAATACTAGGCAAAGAAAATCGGCGTAAATAAGAGTGGAGACGCATGCGGAGGATTTAATAGTGGAAAGGGTGAAAAGAGGGGTTTAAAGAGGAACACACACAAGAAGAGGGTCACAATCATTGAGCAACAGTATCGCGACGGAGAAAATGAGAGGTACGAGGTATATACACATTGCTCTCGGGCTTGGCCGGTTAGCATTGTGTAAGTAGAAATGGTTGTAGGTTCACGTATTGATTCCACCTTTGCCAGCCTACCTCCTGGTTAGGAGCAACGAAGCGTACAACGACAATCAATCAAGACCAAAATTTGTTCTAGAATGTTGTTATTCGTTTTGTTGTTAAGCTTTTCAGAGCTTTGGATTACGAGGATCAAAAGCTGGACGTTTTGCCAAAATCGAAAAAAAATGAAAAAAAAAAAAAAACTCTTATCTTTGAAATATAATTGATTCTGCCATTATTGAGACGCTAGTATATTGTTGATGCTAATATATTATTGAGACGCTAATACATTGTTGAGAAAGCTGGATTGTTAAGAAAGCTGGACAGCAATTTCTACAATTGACAAAACTCTTTACTACAATTATTTCCAATTTTTACGATCACAGATGAGTCACAGACGATCAAGACAAGATTCTAAAGGGGATCGTAAGAGACGATTTTAATGTGTTGTATATAA
The DNA here is from genome assembly GCF_001594115.1 of Trachymyrmex septentrionalis. NCBI lineage: Eukaryota > Metazoa > Arthropoda > Insecta > Hymenoptera > Formicidae > Trachymyrmex > Trachymyrmex septentrionalis. The sequence continues at coordinate 1,739,198 of NW_017305988.1, read as the reverse complement.
GCTCAGTAATTTTAATATTTCGAGAAAGTAAATAGCGACCGACATCTGTATACATAGTATAGAGTAAATAAAAAATACGAAATAAATAAATTTTTCAAACGTTAGTCTAATATCACTGCCTGAGCTTAGAAAATATTAGCGATAGAACTGTACATCAATTAGGTATTGGTCAATTTTGCAACACAATTATCTCATAAAACTATTTGTTCTCTCATATTTTTACATCAATATTAAGAAAAATTTATAAATTATTTACAATTATAAAATATTTTTATACATGAGAAATTGATATTACAAGAAATATTAAAGGACATTCGAGTTTTGTGAAAAGCTTATTTCGTTGGTACGTTTCAAACTCGTACGACAGTATTGAACTGACAATCTGTTTGATGACCGAAAAATTTTCTATTTATTTGCTGAATCCAATATTTCAGATTACTGGGAGAAATATCAGGTTTTTACATTTCACTGAGCATTTTGCTTTGACGGAATTTAACAAGCATCTTTGTTTAGAAAGAAGCTAATGATTTAATAAAAGGATAACAATTTAATAGAAGATATATCGCCCTTGAAATTTCCTCGTCTTCTCTCCATTGATTCAATGTCCTTAATCACTTGGGTTAGGTCAGATTAGGTCACACGACAACCTGTGGATGCTCCACGTTCGAGAAGGTTGTTCCATGTGCTCTCACCAGCCGTACCCCGTAAAATTAACGGCGCGGTAAATCCCCCAGAGGGTTTCCACCTACAGAATTCTCACCACGTAACGAGAGCTATTTACTGTTTTGCGTATAGGACAATAGAAGGGAAAAATTACGCAACAACGTGGAATTATCATAAAGATATTATTTCCATTAAAATTTTCTAGAATTAGCTCGCGCGCTTACACACGCACACTTCCTTTCAGTCTTTCTCTCCATTGCTGCTTAATATTTCAATTAAAATATTTCAACAAGTCACTTTCTAACTCTTCAAAATAACATGTAAAATCATTAATATTGTCTTTTATTAGAAAATGTCAAGAAAGATCATATGTGTGTTAATATTAATATTTTCAATCTTTTTTATTAGATATTTTGGTAACTCATTCTTAAAATGTAAATCTATTCCTTGATAAATATTTCAATTCTCAAGAACTACTTGAAAGAAGTGCTTAATATTAAAACTTGATGAATAATCTTCTTTGATATTTTTTTTTATTACCGAGAAAAATTGACATAAAAGTGAAACCTGTCGAGAGCCACTCGTTAAGTCATTCATAACATGAAAGAACAAGATGAAAATGGAATAGCACTTCATTGTGGATTTATCTTTTGAAGAACCTATGTATTTTTTATCATTTTGTAATTAATTTCTGAAAGAACATTCGTGGAATTTACGTGCCGCAGATTCGCGTAGTGTAACCTTTTCATAATTCACGCATTTTAATTTTTAATCCGGCAGGCAAAGCTATTTTCCGAGTAACTCTCGTAATGCTACGGCGTGCACGTAGGAACGCGAATCAGCATTACATCATATCTTCAACCCAACTGCATCGGCAGTTCGTGCATAACAAGCGATTGAGCATATCCGACTTACGCGTTGCCCGTTATGCGTTCTAACGATCGCGCCGTGCGGCTTACATATAACACCACCGATGAAATTTTGAAGGGGATTAGCGAAGTAAATTCTGCTGCGCGCATGTGCTATTACGCGGCATTAAATTTGCGTACAATGCAGCCTGAGAGTCTGCCGGAATAGAGAAGGTATAATATTAGACGGGCGTAGTATAATCAAACGGCTGCGTTCCGGTGAAGTCAAACATACAGATCGGTCTTCGTTCTTTGGCAACGTTTGCTCAAAGGAAGTAGAGTAATCTGTGCTTTTCGTACCTTACCTTGTCTTTTCGTGTTAACGACAGCTAAAGCGAATCAGCCTATAAACAATCGAGGATCATTTTACCTCCTTTTCATCGTAATTCAACGCAATTATTCAGTTTATTCAGTGAGACAGAGATATCTCTAAAGAATTCTATACGTATTCTGTCATCTAATTGTACTGAAAAATTAAATGTTATGATAAACTGCTTAAGTTTCATTTAAAAAGTGCGGTGAAAATGAAGGCAGCGTCTTCAATTTTTGTCCCAAAGAAAGATTAGAGAGTTCTCTCCTCTCTCGAGCATTGATTTGAATATATCTTTTTTCAATTATGATATATTTGCGGATTCTATATATTGACATATGTATATAAATTTTTTAATGTTGATGTTGAGAATAGTTTTAGTCTTAAATATTCTAAAAAGTCAATTATTTTAAACACTTAAGTATTCATCTATAAACTTAGATTGTATTATATTTGTGTGAATTTTTATTTAGTTCGTTGAATAAAATTTTGTTCGAAAAAATGGCGACTTTTTAGGCAGAGCTGCGTGCCAAGAGGTCTCTCCGAGACTTGGTGTGGTGTGAAAGAAACTTTCTGAAACGCAAATTTGCACCACGTCTAACTTTTGCGAGAATGCGCGGACGCTCACGACGTCCGAGGTGTATCGACGTCCGAAAACTCGGTCCAGGTGAGAAAGTTATGGGGTGAACAGATAACTTTTTAAATATTCGCAAAAGTTTGCCAACGCGTAAATACCACGACGTAGAACGCGACGAGAGACGATGTTTTTTCGTTCGATTCGTGAAACGAAGGGCGAGTCTTATCGACATTCGGCGAACACCATTTTTCCTCTTTGATGCCCGGCAGGCACATGTTATCATTTCCACGTCGGCAAACGGTCAAAAAGGAGTGGTGCGACAGTGGGCGAAAATGGGTCGTCCGATAATTCGATTCCTCGAAAACACCGTTGCGATATGTATGGATTTGGGTTAACTTCGTTTCAGCGATTTCACAGTCACGGCGTGTAAGACTCTCTCGGTCGCGATGCTTCTAGACAATACAAAATTTATAAGTAAAAGTATCCCTTATTAAAAATTAATATATTTTTTTTAATAATCCCATACAGAAATATAAGCTACAATTTATAAGTACTGAAAGAAGCTTTGTTTGTTAAATATAAAAAGATATGTAAAAATGGGGGAGAGATTCCAATATGCATATCACGCATTATATAATTCTGAATTTATTCTAAATATATTTATATATTATATTTTAAATGTATCATATATTTTATGTATTTTTTATATTGTGTAAATTCATTGCTAATCTCGCATTTAAACTTTAATACGTAGCAACACAGCTTACCGTAATTCGTTCATATCTCGAAAGTAAACTTTTTCATTTGGGAGATTTATCGAAGTTTTAAATTATCGGCTGTCTCAATCATGTAAGCTGTATGTATAGCAATATACAATTTGGATGGGCGGATATAGATTATATAATATGATTACATATAAATACAATTTATAAAAATTAAAAATATTTAATTGTATAATCTTCGTGTGACTAAAACCAATAAGATTATACTTTGTAATACATGTGTGGCGTTCTCTAAGCACATAGAATACTTTATATTAAATTGAGAAGAACGTTTTATTTTTTAACTATATACAAAGTTTATTATTATATACATGTAAACATGATACACTATCTTATAGCAGCTATAATTCTGTTTGGTAAATTTGATAGTTAATGACTTAACATTGTTGTTGTATGATCTATATATTCTCATACATCTCATTTTATCTTATTGCTTTGGAAACATTTGAGTGTCGATATTAACATATACATTAAATATATCAAACTGAGTCTATTCCATTCGACATTCCACGATATTCTGTCAGTATAACATAGAAGTACGTGATGTCTTTTTTGTATAGCACTAAAATAAGCGTGAAAGAATTACATGAACATTGGTGGAACGTAGTCGATAATCCGATTCTAGAAAAACGTACGTCTCGAAGTGCCATGGATTTGGGTCACTGGTTCGAGGCCTGTTGAATGCCAGATCGTTTCGCCGATTTCGCTATTGCCTCGCGGATTATGATCTTTACTAGAATCACTTGACTAACGATGGGAAATATTTCAAATGCTGGACCATTTGAAATATTTGAATATTGAAACTGAAAAAAGAGATGAAGAATCAAGGATCAAATCGGTGGATTTGTTTTGTTCGTAATTTTTTTTGTCCCATGAAAACAAGACTGCTAATTTCGCAAAATTCGATCAATTAAATCAATTTCAAGGATTCGTAAATATCTTCGAAAATTCAAGTCATTCTGAATTTCCCTTTGAGCAAATTATGTGATGTCAACAATACTCGAGTTTATCTTAAGCTCTTCAAATTCTATATCTTATAGCGTTAAAATGATAATCTTTCATTCACAGATACTTTTTACTATTAGATATCTTGGATTGATTAGTCTTTGTGTTTATAGAAGAGTTATGGAAAATAATGTAAAAGAATTATCATAGATTTAAGCAAAAGTGATTTTAAACTTTAATAGATTCGATGTTTTACTTGTCGTATTTTTTGTCACAGTATATTAAAATAAATTGTCACATTTAAAGTACTAATCGCGCTTGAAAGACCATTCCAATTAGCTGGATGCCATGCTGCAGAGATTATCGCCACTAGGGAATCGAGAGCCATCAGGAACAAAGAATTATTCATCACAAATTATTCTCCTCGTTAATTGTGACTTATTCAGAAATGCAGAACATTCTCGTGTCGTATTATTCTATTATTCCTACGAAGATTACTTCGCGCAATGTTCACAATTTTACCTTCTGTGAAAAATTGCAATATCAGCATGTTAGAGATAGAATTCAGATCCTAAGTCTTAAGAAATATTTTAATAAGAAATAAAAAAGTTATAAATCTACCAAAACATAGAAATATATATTTTTTTACAAAGTATAAGTTGAAATGAAGCACACTCGGGTTTTAGAACAAAAAAGATGAAAAGGGAACATACATAGAAAATTCAGCTAAAAAAAAAAAAAAGAATAGATTTATGAATTTGGAAAAAGACTTTTAAAGATTTGCAACCGTTACGTAACCAGCAATATGCATTCTCGAAAGAATCATCGGAATTCCGATGGTTGTTCTCTTGGAAACATCGAATAGCCGGGGTCGATGAGCGAAAATTCGGTAACGAGTACGTCAGCGATCTCGTAACTCTGGGTTATGTGCAAAGCGCGTGCAAAACGGGTAAAGGGTAGGGAGTAAAGAGGAAAAGGGACAGAATCAATAAACCACCCTGCCAAAGCGAGCTTCGCTCGAGCGAAACGCGCGACACCTTTAACGTCCACCTCGGCCAAGTCGAAATGTGTAACGATATTCTGAAATACGAGATCATAAATCAAACGAACTTGCTATGAGAACCGAGTCAATGACGATATTCAATACGGGGCGTAAATTTATGAGAATAAATAAAAATCCAGTCGTTTTTCGAGCATTTCAAATAAAGATATAAATTTTATAATCATAAACCGAAGACATTCGGACAGATATTTGCACGTCAAAATCATCTGAAATTAAATCGGAATCGTATAAAACTGTTGCATCGAATTATAGGTAGTCAATCTTTTGAAGGAAAATGAATAATTTTTCACAGTTATGCGAACTGTGATGCAATCTATCGTACAATGGAAAAGATTTAAGAGCGAAGATGATAAAACACGGATTGTTAATTCGAACATAAACCGACTGTGACTTCGGGCAGCGTACTGCGTGTGTGCATGACGAAGATAAAGAAAATAAAGGATAAAGAGGACAAGGGTTGGAATCGATAAACCATTCCGCCAGCTCAAGCTCAGCCCAGTTCACCTGAAACTAGCCGAGTACTGGATAACGTTGTAATATCCATTGTGCTCGATGGAAAGAACTCTTGTGTCGGGAATCATTAAAATCCAATTTTACAATCGGTAACACAAGCTGATCAGAAATAAGCTCTTAATCAGTGAGTTTATAATATCTTTTAAGGATAGCTCTTAACGTATAATAACATTACTATCTTTAATATTTATAATTATCATATTTGTTGTCGACACTTATATTATTTGAAATTCTACTATTAACTCTCATTTTTATTTACACTGTAAAGTGTAATATATTTTTTGTTTCTTTTGGAAGCTATGTTTAAATTTATGTTAAAAAATACATCTAACGATGTTTAATAATCAATGTTTAATACTAATAATATAAATTTTACTAACTCTTATATACGTAATGTTAACTACTATCTTATGTATTATACTATTATTGCATTAATATATACAATATGCAATAATTGAATATTAATTATTCTATCATCATCAATGGCGTGCAAACAATTAAAAGAGGACGAAGGAATAATTCAATTGAACTTCTAAAGACTATCTTGAAATATATATTATTAATTATTCACACAATTTATTTAAATTATATTATTGACCGAAACATATGAACCAATGCATCATCAACGATAAATGTGCATTGACCGAAAGTAATATACTGTTGCAGGCAGCATCCTCGAAACTCTCTTCCTTTCTTACCTATCCTGTGCTCGAGCATATTCAGTCGTCGGTGCACTTCCCTATTTTGTATTCACGAATTCCTTGGCCAAAGATGTGTTCTTAAACGTTTGAGTCCGCAGTGAAAATATCTCTCTTCCCTTCAATCTCCAAGACGAGATACTGCAGCAATGCGATTTCGATCAGAGCAGTTTCTTGGCCTAGTATGCACATTGGCTAACCCAGTTTCGGAAATTGTGACAGGTGAAACACGCAAACATTTCCGCGATCTGTCATCTAATGAATCATTACAAAAAAAAAGGTCGAGCGATTAAATATTTCTTCTTTTATGTATTACATTCAATTGATTGTAAAATTGCACATTTTTATCTTTTAAAAGTCAGATTTATTACAATTATACTAAGTGAAATGCCAACAAAATATTACACTTAAACACGCGATATGATTCGCTAACTTTAAATGTTTATAATTAAAAAATTATTATAACCTCGATATTTTGATATTAGAATTTTCGTCTCAAAATGACTTCAATCTGTCACTAACAAATGGTGCATAGAGTCTGAGACATGTCCTGTATAAAATAATTTTTGCCCAATTATAAAATAAAAAAAAAAGAAGAAAAAGAATTCGAAAAAATTGTCCATTAATATTTTCAAATTTATTTTAGTTTTTGACATGAAAGATTTTCTTATGATATTACCGCTCGCGAATGTAGTGTTTGTCAAAACGGTCACCGATTGAGGATTGAGATGGCAGGTGTAGTGAAATCGAAGATCGATTTAACTTGCTTATAACGCCATTCCAGGCAGGTGTTGCCGCCTAACTAAGGTACCATTTCGCGCACGTGGAACCCATCGGGGAGTCAACATCTCTGATATATGGCGTCATGTAATTGAGCATTCCTGATTCCCCGATCTTTCTTAAGAAAGACTTTTATTACATTCAGACACACAGAATCAGTGTGATGAAGGAATATACGTATAATTCCTTTCGCGCTTTAATAAAGAAGTTACTGTATGATTCGTTCTATAAATATGATCGTTTTCAAAGAACTCGAAAACTGTCCTCTTTTATTTGTAAAAAAAGTTTCCAATTGTTATATATCATAAAGTCTCTTATTTATTATATCATAACCTTCGTCAATTATGACTGTTAATTACTAATCATGTACATATAGTACCTAATCATTTATTCGATTATATTTTTTCTGACCCTGCCTTCAACCGAATCGATCTACGTTCCTTTTATCAATGCCATAATGTTGATTTTATCTCGATTATTAGCATCGTTGCTGATTAAAAAATCAATTAAATGCAAGACCTTTCGGATCATGGAATCACATTTTCTCTCTGAAACGACTGAAACAGTCCTATCGCCGTCCGCCGGTCGGTGTGTTAATATTTGCATTTCATTTCCATTTTGAGCGCTGGAATGAGATAAATTCGGTCAACGGATTTTCTTACATGCCACTGCGTGCAAAGCGTTCTCGATCGATAACTGAATAACGAGGAAATTAATTAATTATTACGCGTGGTCTGCGCGTGAGAGACAGGCGCAGCCACGATCTCCGAAAGAGGCGGCTTCACGGGATAACGATTATTCAGAGTTTGATATCGCGCATCCTGATGGTGATAAATGTTACTTCGAAGCCATTTATTATCATATGCCGAACTAAATTAACTTGAGAGTATATACACATAAACGAATCTGTAATGTAAGTTTTGTTGAGAATTTAACACATAAATTTCTCGACTAACAGATGGACTTTAGACGTGATTACTCGAAGCTAGAGATAAATATCAATCATCCTCAATCGCTATTCATTTCTCATTTCTTTGTTGAAAGTATTGTAGATGATATGTGTGTGATAGAAAATATTATACTAATCGGAATCATATTACTTGATATGTTACTATAATAATTTGTGAAATTTTTTATTAAACGCGATCACCAAAATTGTCAATCTGTCAAAACTGAGCATTTCGAAGAAGATATCGTTTCTAAATTAATGTCACATAAGGTTATCAGCTTTTTAAAATAACATATATTCTTTTTGAAGTAAAGCTGATCGTTAATTAAAATATTATGTTTATAAAATTATATTAATAAAGATTGTAAATAAAAAAAATTATGTTATAGAAATATTATTAAATACTTACATCGAACGCATAAAAAAATTATATAATCTCTGCTTTCGACCCAAATCATCATTTTTTTAAATGTACATATGCACTCTTTTCTTGTGATTCAGATATGGTAACTTTAATCGCACATTTCCGTCGTAAAGTGTTTATTTATTAGCATCAATCTATTTGCGTAGTTAATTAGCAGAGTTCACCTTGCTATGTACATCTCAAATGTGTGATTATGACTACGATTACATCGTGCGTTTAGTCAGCGATCTATACAATCTGTAGATTAAACAAAGACGCCTATTGTATAGATCGCGAACTAAGCGCATGGAGTAAACTAGGCCTATATATATATATATATATACGAGTATACATATTGAATATCTTTGCGCGATGTTGCGAGCAAGCAACTCCGAAAGCAAGCGGGGCTTTCCCCCGCTAAAAGGGTGGCGGTGCCGCAGGTGTGCTATACAGAACAGGCAGAGTTTGCTGCGGCTGTTAGCCGACACAGCGCAGCACGGTGCTCTGCTTTTATTTCCTCGACTTCCTCCAGCCGCAGCCCCCAACGGCTGGCTGGTCGGCTGGCTGGTCGGTTGGCCTGCCGTCTGCTCGAACGAGAAGGTGAGCAGCGGAGGGTGATGGACGCTGTGGGGCTGTAGGGGCGGTTGGTTGGGCTGGTAGGGGAGGCAGGTATCGATTCCATCTTGCATGGAGAGGAGAAAGACCACCTCCCTCCTGTTCTCCCCCTCTGCGCCTCCCTCTCGTCAAATCCCCCGCGCAACCCACGCACTCCGGGTCACCGGGTCAAAGCTCACGGCCGCCGGCTCACTGTTGCTTCTTCGAAATGGGTCTCTCGCGACTGGTACGCGGCAATGCGTGCCTTTACTTTTTTCCTTTTCAAACGCATAGCTCATGCTCGTTGATTTGTTCCTCTGTTACCGCGACACTGTGAAATTAATCCGTCAGGCTTGCTCGTATTCGCTATGTACGTAGTTATGTAGATTAATTGTTTTACGTAATATAATTGAAACTCGAGAAAGTGACAACACTCGATGTTTCAATTTTGCGAATTATGAAATTTTAACATATTTACCAGATATTTCATATTGTACGCTAGAATGTAACAAAATATAAAATCGATAAAGTATATTTATTTTTTAATGATTCTCTGCCTTTTAAATATGGAAACGACGAGGAGAATTAATTTATGTAAGACAAATGATATGACTCTATTGAAATCGACAAATTTTAATTTTGTATGTATTTTAGATGTATGTTTTGACGCTCGTTGCATTTGTGTGAAAAGTAATATTATGAGAAGTTAAATGTAAAACTGTACACTTGCTTCTTGCATCATTCTTTCCTTTCTTATAAACTGTAATAGATACATATATGACCTGTTTGAGTTGTTAACTCATTTTACAAATACGACGTACATATCGTTAATGGAAATCTATAGGAAACTTTGTCAAGATATTTTTCAAGGAAACTATAATATTTTTAAGATAACTCCTATAAGAGTAGAATGTTTAGATATATTTTGTAAGTATCCTATATATAAGAGAAAATTTGAATAATATTTTCAGCCGCCGCCCCCGGTTATACGCTGATAATGTTTCAAGAAAAATGAGAAGATATATATCTATATGTAAACACGTTTTTCGTTCTTCTGTGTGCGTGTACATGCGCAATGGATTGAAAAATGCTTTTTTTAATTGTCAAATCTTCTGTTTTGCACTAAAATAGTGCATTACTATTTTAATTAATTTTAATGATTACACTCAAGTTTACTAACGATGAAAAGAGCGATAATATATTGATCACGTTTTTTTCCTGAGCATAATATCCCACGCACGAACACGTTCCTCATTTTTATATTGCCCTATAAAATTATCTTTTCTTTACGCATTTATAAATGACCCGATTATTTCACAATTTAAAAAAGTTAAGCACTTTTTTCGTGATTACATGCGAGATATGGCTAACGAAGTTTAAAGTAATGATGATCAAATAATTTAATTTTTTATCGCGGTGAATGCAGTAACAATTAGAAGTATTCTTACGTATTTATTTTAACCTAGTAGCCATTATATTTTCAGATACTTGTTAGTTGACTCGCCAATGGAACTTGACAGTTTGACAGTCTCCTTTAACCGGTCCACTCTCGCGAGCAAATATATCTTGACATCGTCGGTATGATATAGCAGTAGACAATCTAGCAGGATAGGGTCCGAGAGAGTACAATGAGGGGAGAATTGCGTTGTACATTAACTGTATAAATTTACTTTATCCATCTCCGCCAGAGACCATGCTAATATTACACCGCGCTAGATCTTTGTATGACTATCATGTATAAAATTAGAGCAGTATCCTAAAGAATTCGTTTAATTATCAATTAGAGGAGAAAGTGGTATTATGGCCAGTGATATAATGGCTCCTCTTAATAATATCTCCGCTATTAAGTGTCAAACTCTAGCGATTACTTATGGAATTATTTCCTTAGTAGCTCGCTGTTATAGCACTACTCTAATATGCGAATACACAATAGTCAGCATTTATTATAACATATTTTTACTTTCGAACAATTTGAAACGTTTTTAAGATACATTTTAGCATTTAATTACGCATATTTCCTCATTCTTCTTAAGCTTGAACGTATTATCGCACGAATATATGTATGTTTTGAGTTGTGTTCTTTGTTGTTTTACATTTTTTTATTTGGCTGTATACATTTCGAGTTATGCAAAGTAAAACAGTAATATGATATTTTGTTAATGTAGCCTTCTAAACGTGCTGATTATTGATGGTCCCTTTTTTGAAGTTTTCATATCAAAATAATTATTCCGTAAATCGAGCTTAGCTCTACTATTAATTTATAGTTTATATTACATTTATATAGATTTTTAGTACTAAGCTGTCTATACGTTGTCTATTTTTGGGAAAATCACATTACCACCCCTATTTTTCTTTGAGCGATTATGCAGTGTCGCTACATTATAAATAGCATTCTAAGTAATAAATATTTCGTAACTTTGAGTCTAAAAAACTGATTGAATAACATTTTGACAAATGTAATGTATTGTTAAGTTTTAAATTCAAATATTGATTTTAATCAAGTTTATTGTACAAAAAGTAAATGGGGTGCTATAATACCACCTTCTCTTCTACGAATTATTTCGGAATTTATGATCAGAAAGAGAGAATTTCAATAATTTAAATTTATGTATTAATATAAAAGCAGAATAAATTAATGGTGGATAATGCGTTTACTTTATATATTTTATACGTATATTTTTTTGGTCGGTTTAACTCAAATATCTAAAAATTGTTTAATCATATGAATGCAAATAAAAAAGGGTAAATACATTTATAAATACATTTGATTTTGATTTTAATTATTATAATTTTATTATTCAATAAGTATTGATTATGATAACGAGAAAGACGTAACATATACAATTTATTAAATTTGTAGCATGCATGGCTTGCAGCTTCAATTACCGTTCAATTATCTTCAAAGCACTTAATCAACGAATGCAGACATACCGTACGCTCCCTGAACTATTTAATTCTGCTGCTAGTCATGCCTTCGTGCACTCGGTAATTTTTAATTGCCGAGTGGAACTTAGTATGTACATGGCTATATACGAGAAACGCATTATTCTTTTTTGTTCGTCGTTGTGAACTGACTACAATTCTACACAATATTTCTTTAAAACGAATGTTTCTTTGTATACACGAAAAATATTTCTGTAACAATTTTGAATATTTATCTCCGACTATTAACGAATTTATTAAAATATCCGATACGAATCAATATACAAAACATTGGAAAATTGATATTCTGATTATTATTGCTTGCTGCAGACATTTATAGTATAGAAAATTAATAATTTATACGATTGAGGTTTTGACGATTAAAGATTAAAATTGAAAGTTAATGCTGAAATCATATTTTTTGGTGAATTTTAAATAGATTTTGTTCCAGTAGAATTTCATTTTATAAAGCTAACAATAAGTCTGTAAACAGAAAATATTAAAAATTGGAATAGTGATCCATTTTGTGTTAGAACAATCAATATAGATATAATTTTAGTTGTAATTTACTACATATTCGAAATGATTAATATATAAAATAAGCGATACTGCTCATTTGCGAGCAAACTTATTTGCAAGTTAAATATTATAGTAATTGACAATTTTATAGACAACTCGTTTGGGAAATCTTGACGTCAGTAGAACGGTTGAATAATGAAGTGTCGATACTGTTGAGCAAAAATGATGTTAGAAATTCTCTTTTGCGAATCTCAGTTTATGCTGCGTAAACTTCCCCTCTATATATCTTCTTTAAGAAAACTATTTTGAGATTTTTTTATTAAAATAACGTTCGCTTTGAATAAACTTTTTAAATAAAAGTTTAAATAAATCTTTTAAAAATAAAATATCAGATATTTCTCAAAATAAAATTTAATTAATTTGAAACATTTTTAGCTCAAACGTAGTATTTCAAAGTTCTCAATCTTTTTATTTAAATAATGTATTTTTGTATCCAATAAAATAGTTTTTTATTTCATAATTCTTGCCAGATAAAATAATATAGCATACGTAAAAAATAAATCTGCAGTTTCTTCCAAAATCGCTGTTATTAACGTTTTTAAAATTCTTTATTCTACGCATAAGAAATGCATAAATGTATTTTAAAATATAGTTTTAAGTGATATGAAATGTACATAAAAGATTAAATATTAATAACATTAAGTTAGCGGCATCTTTGAATATTTGATGAAACTTATGGTAGAATCTTTTTCCTCTGGAGCACTTTTACGTAAGTTCTGAAGGCAAATCTTGGAAAGATACGTTTATGCTGGAGATGAGTGAGTACCACGTTAACTGCATCAAATCTTCTAGTAGAGAGAAATTGTCACTCGACTAGTATTTATTGTAGAATTAAATAGTAATGCCTTTTAGTATGAATATCTTTCTCCTGGTTAAATTATGTACTTTAGTTAAAATTATACGTGCTTACATTATTGCTTTGTTTTTAAATCTTTCACTTTATTGTAGATAAAAGTCACATAGCTGAATTTAATAATCGATTACGTTTAATGGATAAAATTAATTTTATTGTTAGAATCAAAAGATAGTGAAAAGCGGTAAATGAAAAAATTTATTCATATGTGATTAGTTTTCTGGAGTATGTCGTGCGATCTATGGGACGCGAGTGGAAGGAACTGCAAATTCACATTTACGAGGGGAAACGAGAAAAGAGAGAGAGCAAACACTTGTAATCGATGTGAATTTAGATCAACACTCAAATGTGTATCTCGAAGTAATGCGTCCTTCTGCCTGTTTACAAGAAAGGAAATCTGCCGAGCAGACATCCTGACGGAATGTCGTTTTTCGAACGTCGGGAAAGGATTGGAGAAGATGAAATACGGAAAAGTGGCCAATCTCTCTCTCTCTCTCTCTTTTCCTTCCGATTCTCTCGGGTCCACTTGGAACCAATCCAGGAAGCGGCCATGGAGAATTTTGCATGGAGAATAACAGCGTTCCTTGGCTATTTGGAAATGTTGCGGTAGCTCTCAATTCGAGAGACGAAATGTGGGATCGATCGAATTGGTGAGGGCAAGTCTCACGAGGGAAGAAAGGGATCCATCCAGAGAGATTTAAATCAAGAACCGGTGCCAAAGTGAGAAGATACCGAATGCTCAGATATCGTGTACGTTTCCGTGAATGGCGCATAAATCGACGATAGATCATTCGTAAAATACAGGATCGTTGATCCTGAAATTGGTAATTTGCACGGGTGTCGCAATCGCCATGAGATTAACAGGGAGTAAGCTCCTACACAATTTCCGACTAATAGATTTTCGAGTTACTGGCAATTATACGACTGCGTGCGCCCGCATACATCTCGATAATTTATGCAGCCGATAATTAATCTCTACATGGTAAACGGAATATATTATGACGAAGGATGCGTACGTTACTATGCACACGGGCTACTTGTCAGAAAATCTTATACGATACGCTATTTTGTTGGATATTGTGCACTGGACAGACTCGCGACCGGATATATTCCACCGTTGATAGATTGCAAATATAATAACAAGGTGGTAGTGTGTGGTGGGTGTGTCGGGCATTCGAACGTGGTTGCCCGAAAGCGCGGGAGGTGTGTTTACAGCTCGCGGTTAGTGTCGACTGCCGAGAGAATAAACAGCAGCTGAGCTAATCTGCAATGCAGATGCAAGTACTTCTGTAACTTGTAACGTGAGCATCCTAAGAGACTCTTGACAGCAAACTAGCCGAGCCCGAGTTGTAGACGACCATGCATATGATGAGGGCAAATTTGCCAATACCACAATGGCCGCTCATATGCAGCCTGCGGTATTCTGCATGCGGATAATATCCCGATGGAGTGTTCGCCGAATGTCAACAATTCTTGTTGCGGGATATATTTTGGTAGCAATTATTATTAAGCGGGCGTATCGAGTCACTTAATTATATCAATTTCATATTTATTTAATTTATTAAAGCCTGAAATAAATTTGCTCACGTTTTTTTACATGGAAAATAAATTAAGTTACTCGTTTCAAAGATTATTTACGGTTCATAAAAATTTGTTTACGTACACATTTACATTCTTTTGCAGTCCAATTGCAATTAATATTTCGCTTGAAGCAGTAAAACGTTAAAGCAGTTAAACGAAATGATTCACCTCGATTATTAGCTGAAAGAGTTAAAGTTTCATATTTTGTTTATAAAAATAAACATATTCTTTATGGAGCTGTAGCCTAAAGCAAAATATATAATTATGTTTTTTACAAACGTGATTTATAATTATTTTTTATTGGTGTATGTTTACAAAATGATATCGATTGTGCGGAAGAAATAAATTCTAAAGATGTATATAGGCAAATCCAACAAATAAATGTTTGTTTCCAAAAAGACATTGTAAAACGCGAAACAAACATATAAATTTTTTACATATAATGCAATGTTGTCAAAATAAAAATCCCATGTGCGATAGCGGATCGTTACTAAACTCATAATATCGATATAGCGCTAGAAGTACGTCTTTAATAAAGGTCCCTATAAAGGATTTAATGATAATAAATGTAAATATATTTCTAGCGCGAGCTAAAAAATTTTGAATCCATGCTATTTGTTTTTATGGCCAAACTGAATGACACTTATAGTCATCCATAACCTGAATAGATGCAATCTTGTTCCTACACCCGAATCTGTTAAAACTAATCGTGAACATATGCTGCCAAATTGCTTGGGATCAAACTCGTATATATCCACATTTATACATAAATCTCACATATATTATACATATATAGGGACCTTCGATCAATTTTAAATTTTATTTGTATATTATACAGAATACGTATAGGTATAATGGCTTGTGATCGAAGTAACTTAATCCAAAAATCGAATGATCGCGGCATACAATCGTTTATATACATACAATCGTGTTATAAACACGTGAATATAAACACGAGTCCTGGATCTTAAAAATTAATGAAAGTTTGGTACGTGTAGTTGAAATTCAATCGATCAATTCGAAATTTTACTTCCCTCTGTAGCTTCCTTAGCAAGAAACTCATTAGAAATCGACATTGATCACATTAAGTCGATCAGTACTACTGGCATTATGGAAATAACGATGTGCGTTGTTCGTTCGGAGGGCCAATAGGTGTCGGAGGCGCCTCGGTTGTTCCGGGACTTTGTTGAGAAACTAGAACGAGCTTATATCGCCTTCGATGGCGTCGTAGGGTCGTGCCTGGGCGCCTGGGGCGGCACCAACCACGGCATGGAGAACGACGGCGTTGACGTTATTCCGCGAAACTCAGAATCCAATATCGCAGAACGCGCCTCATTCTCTCTGCCCATCGGCTTACTCTTCCACTTTTATCTTTTATCATTCCCGAATACCTCTCTAGCATACTCTTTGCGAATTCTTTTCTTCTTCGTCTCTCTTCAAGCAGCTTTCTGGTACCTCGAAGGAAGCTAAAGGGAGAAATTTAACAGTCTGCCGATCTAACCGTTCGTTCATGAGTCAGAAATTTCTCTCTTTGTTCCTCCCTGCCTCTTTCCCTTTTCTTCCCACCGCTTATTTTCCAATCTGTATTTTGCTATCTTTCTTCTTCTCAAACTTCTGCTCTCAGGTGATATCAATTCTGGAGTGGGTAAACGCCTACAGTAAACAATGGCCGATATGTCGATATTTCTAGGTAGCGAAGACAAGGGAAATAGGCTGTGTGTTTGAAAGGATCGGTACCACAAAATGCACACATACTCGCGGAAAAGAGGCTGTATCTACGAAGAAGATGGCTGGATCATAAAATAACCAGACAGACACGAGAAACATCTTTATCAAAATTTTCAAACTTTTTTGCGAAAAGAATCTTCGATTGAGATTCAGACGTTTCTCGTTATATTTTTTTCATGAGTAACTATTTTCACGTATTTCGTTTTTCTTTTCTCTCGTAAATCTCTGTATTAAAATAAACATTTATGCTTGCAAATAATAATATTTAATCGTTAGGAAAATTCAGACGACTTTAATTAATAGAAATCAATGGATGTAAAGTGATAAATGATGCAATATTCGTATTACAACGATATTAGGAACTCTACTGTATTAAAAATGAACTCTGCAAAATTCTACTTCATGTTCAAACAAAAAATTTTCTTTTGATATTTGAGTATGTTGATAAACGCGACCTATCCAATGACATTATTAAAATTTGAATTTTATCGCGCAATCAGAGGAGATGAAAGTATACGAGTTACTGTGTTATCCATTCCACTTAGATCAATCTCCAATACTGACCCCAATCTGTTTCATCTCTCAGCAAAGTTGCACTATCGCGAACAGAATCTTCGACGATTCAGTTATATTAGTTATATTTCTCTTTTTCGATAGTATTGACTCGACAAAGTCTAAAGCTGTAGATGATGACTTCAGTCGGTTTCTTTTATCGCAAGTGCATGTGACGCTTTCATCTTGTTAACACATTGTTAAGATACAGCAAGCTTTTTAAGAGAGAATTCTGAACCTATCGCAGAATATATGTGCACTAGTTGCATATCGAGTTCTTCCTTATATTTTCTGTTTTGACTCTGAGCGATATTTACGCGATATGAATATTTTAATAACAGAGAATTTAACATTCTCATTTTCTTTTGTACGTATATATATGCGAGTAGTATTTAAATAAAAATATAAAAATATTTATCAAGTATCAGTCGGAATACTCATTCAACTTTTTCAAACCATTTATATCAGTCACATTTGACGTAAAAGTAGATCGTGATTTAGTAATAATATCTCTCGAAATATTAAACATTTTATAATAAATATAAGAAAAGTGTTGGTAATTCGTTAAAAAGTTTCTCTTGAACAAAAACATTATCACATGAACGAATGTATATTAAATTTATTAATCCTCAAAATAATGTCAGCAAATTGTCAAAGTTACAGCTGTTTATAAAATATCATATTCGGGAATTTATAATATTTAAACCGCTTATATTTTGACAATAGTGTAAGTTCAATTTTGAAAACATCGTTAAATCCGCTGCAATGCGTTCATTTATATCTGTATTAAATTAAAATTGTTAAAAAATTATATTTAAGTTTCAAAATATAATCTTTAGATATTCTCAAAATAAGCGATTTATTTATTATATAATACATAGACACGTATATGCGTACATAATCTATAAAATAGTTGAATTTCAATTTCGATAACGTATAATCTCCAATATTTTAAAGAAATTTCGTCAGCAAAAATGCAACGGTCTTCTTTTATAATAGAGATTTTCCAGGATTTCAATATATAAAGAACGTTGGATTCGAAAGCAGCCTTTTTACGAGATGCTTTATTGACAAGGCAAAAAAATATTTTCTTTTCTTCAACTGGATGAACTTCGGGTACTCAGAGTAACGAACTGGAAAAATAACTTCTTTTTACGAAGATTTTAGCGGGTGATAAAATCAAGTTTGCGTATATGTATTTATTAAGTAAATAAATATTCACTATATTGCTCTCTCGCGCAAAACAGCACCGACGCATCCTACATTTCAGTTAAACTCTGGCAGGTCAACCAAAAGAGTTGGCCTTCATATACTTCATTTTTAGTGTGGTTCTCAGGAGAAAATTACAATAGATTTTGCTTTGTAAACGCAATGTCTGACTGCGCCGACTCAAGTCGTAAATATTAGAAAAAAGAGAATGAAAATACAATTATAATCCTAGATTTTATTTCCGCATACATCCTTGGTCTACATGACGTTATTTGATAGTATTTTGCGTTATCTCGGGTCTCTGGAAATACTAAAGGTGAACAGGGGTGCATTCCACCCGCTTTCCTACACTCCCGCCCGTGGACGATATAACTATGTCGCGTTACGTCAATAAAAGCAGTTCAGATTGGGAATCGAGTTTATGTCATGTATATACAGAATTTACTCTCTACCCTTGTTTTAGATTGCGAAACGTATGAAACTATTTTACAAGCAAACCACTCTAATTAGAAATGTTTGGTCGGAACCGAGAAACGAGAAATGTGATGGCAATAAATTCTTATGATAAATAAAGTGTCTAATAAAATATATTTTGATACGATATAAAAAAAGATGTTAATCAAGACATCAAAGATTCTACAATTTAGATTCTATAATTCATTGTAAAAAAACGAACAAATGCTAGCACATCTTTTGTACAATTTGTCATTTAACAGAGGATTATCAAATAATATACGTACATATTTCGGAAGATATTGCCATACAAAAATTCAATGCAGTGATAAAATTTTATTTAAAATTTAGTATTCTTTTAATACCTAATCAATCGTAAAATTAAATAGACTTTATTTTCACTTATCTCAAAATACAACAAATTGTAAATACAAATTCGATTTTCAATCATAACAAAGTATTCTCGAATACATTAGAACTTTCTTTTTAAAATAAAAAATGAGAAAAGCACACAATTTTTAATTAAATGTTATACTGTTTTACGTAAACTCGAGATGCTTGTGCAGGATAGAGTATCACGTAAAAAAGTTTTGCAAACTAATTTTTTGCGCGTACTTTGATTAATTAACGTCTATCGTTTCTGAAGCTAATTGCTATTACAGATAGTCTAACCAATGCATATGCAAAATATTCACTTATAACATTAATATCAGTACAATAATATATCTTTCATACACTATATATCTTTCTAATCCAATTTTTTGTTACAAATTAGAAAATAATTATATCATTTATTTTTTTTATTAAATCTTAAATTATATCTTATTAAATAACTAAAATTTGGTTGCTAATGATAAAATAATGTATTTTTTTTAATATTTGGATATTTGTTTTAATTGTGAATACTTATTTATTGAATGAGTTAATTGAGGTATCTTGCAATACTTAAGCGAAAAGTTGCAACAAAAGTTACGAGATAAAGCGTAAAAGTGGTTTCTTGAAAGCTTCGTCAAGAATACTTTGCGAAGCGCGTATCTTCGAAAGTGCGCTAAAAGTTACGCTTCGTCGATTTTGCTTGCGCAAGGTAACCTTACTCGATCAAGTAATGACTCGATTCAAAGCGATTGCTGCGGATCTGTTTCTAAAGTTTTCGAAGTTAAAAGTAAGCGTTTTGAGATGAACTGACTGAATCAATTGCGACGATTCCCGAGTTCGCAGAAAGGGAAGAAATCGGGGTTCACATCGTGGAACGGAGGAAATCGCGAGGGAACGAGGACATTTCGCCACTTACACGAATATACTGTAACTGATGAACAGAGTTTTCCACTTTGAAGCTGTGGGGATATAGTTGCCAAAGATTGGGCGATACTTTAGGAGACTTTTACTATCTGGAATCGAAGTTCCGAGAAGATCGTCTGTCCCATTTTCCATAAGAAATATTTGCAGGTATCTGTTACAAATAATGTTGAATATACAGAATTTTTCTAGCAATTTCTTTCGATAAAATGACAATGATATTATCCATTTAAATATATTTTTTAAGTAGTTTAAATATTCTAATAAAATAAAAGTTATATACTTTGAAAATGTCTGCGAAATATTAAGTTCAATTTGACATTTTAGTATTAGAAATTTAGTTTTTAGTTTATTTAAAAAAATCTATAATTAGTGGATTAAAATGCACATTTTTTTCTTTACATGTAAAATCATACATTTTTTTACTTATTTGCTAAAATGATTTTAACTTATTTGAAAATAAGGTAAATTATAGCAAAGATGTTAATGAAATTAGTTAATGAAATTAGCTAATTTCAAAGATAATTATATATTCATACATCATTAATTTTTACTTAAATTATTAGTAAATGTTATGATTTGTATATATTATTTATAAATAACATTTATCGAAACGCGATGTTAAATAGATTAAAGTAGAGCATTGAAAAGAAATATTAAGATGATTAAAATCTCGAAGTAGTTTGACAAAGTAAAGAAATTATAGCGCAAGATTGATGCAATAAATTTGCAAATTAGTCAAGTGCTCCGCTTAACATAAACCATAAACGGTTTCTAATTCAAATCGTTTCTAGACAGAAACGATAAAATATATTTCTTCATAATGCAATGAAAACATAATGTTGTATTATGTATTCTCAGTGGCGCAAGTCGTCTGTCTGTGTGTAGAAATGCATTTCACGGCATTCTGCATGGTTCAAAGCTTCAGAGAAATTGAATAGCGAGCATAAGCTGCTCGAAACTAGACGGTCATTTACGCAACGGAGACCCTGGTAATAATTGAACAAGAATATCTCTGCGAATATTTTGCATGGCACTATATTTTATTGCCATCATATAGCGATGCGCAATAGAGGATTATTTCTTTTTATTTTACGCGTATTATACTTTCCATCAATATTTGACTGTTGTAATAAATCAATATTGATTGTCGTAATAAAACGTTTCATACTATTGTGCTTTACTGTTATATTCTTTTGTTGGATGCTATTTAATACAACATGTTTAAATTGATTGAAGATTGAACTTGGCCAAGAGTATATAAGTATGATCTTCGTGATTATTATTTATTTAATCTTGTTTTTCTTCCTTATATAATACGTGCCTATATATCGCTACTTATAGGAAACAAGGCAAGTGGGTTTATTGTCAATATATGTCTACGAAAATACTTCATCTTCATGCATAATGCAGTGTCGAAACAAAGTACAGCGGCGTCGAGACAAAGAAAAAAGGAACGAATCTCTGCGGAGTCGTTAGTAGCGGTGAACTGAACCGGCAACTTGAATTGTGGTATCCCAACTCCTAAATCATCTTCCTTCTTGCGGTTCCTTTCTTCCAGTGTCGTTTGCTCTCATACCTTCGACTATATAGCGACCGTCATGGGCACTGCTCGCGCGATCAAATTAAAACAGTCCTTGAATGGGCTCGTTAACGACATCCTAGCGTTCTCGGCAAGACTCATTAAATTTATGTCGCGACGGAAGTTTTATCCAGAAACGATGAATGTCTTGGAGTTGCGAGGAACCTTTCTTGTCTCTCCACGTTGCTGTCATGTAGTCTAGCATCGCAAATGTAGTAACAAGGAACGCCCTTCGTTCTCCTCCTCCCTTGGAAAGAGGGATGGGGATGCGCAATCCCGCGAATGCAATGCCAGAGAAATTCTCTGCCAAGAGTGGAATAATTTGTTCCTTGACTTAATTCATTTACTTGCTTGTAGATCTGTCCTATTTGCATTATTCGGAGGTGTCGTTAATCACGCGATTGTTTACGCTATTTGACGAGAGAAAGTCAGCGTAAACTTACCGACGTCTTTGCTTATGACATGGGATCAACTACAATTCAAACATTTGACCAGTTCGTATTCTCATTTATATACATTAGGTATCCGATGTGACACAATAGGAATAATAATGAAAATTATATAAAATATTGAATTAAAATGATAAATAAATAGTAGAATTAATAGTAGATAAAGAATTATTTCTATTTTGTGGGATTAACTTTCATGATCCAATAATGTAAACGAGTTTACATGCGTTAAAATAATAAGTAATTAAAATAATTAAAGAAAGACAGATAAGAGATTCTAGCGAAGAAAGAATTGTTGTTTTTCATATACATGTGTATGTATTTCATCATATATATTTTATCAAATATGCGCGCGTTAATAATACGAGAGTCAAGTATTGTAATAGGAGGTAATTCCGTGGGACATGGTTGGATAAAACAAGTGAGGGGCAATATGTCCTTTGTTCCTACGGCCGCCCAAAGACATTTATCTGCTGGGAGTTATCTGATGTCCGGTTAGAACACTACTTTTCCACTCTGCCTGTAATCGTGGGAGCGAATAAGTTTGTAAACAAGTTTGCCCCGAGAGGTTTTTCTCTTCGCGCAGTCCTGCCTTCTGCTTCATACAGCTATTCATTTTTCCTAATCAAAAAGGAAAATAAAGAAGAAAAAAGTGATTTTCGTCTGGCGGCCATTTCGCTCCGTCTTATCTATTAATAGATAAGAAAGCGGGCTTGTGAATGCTGCAAATAACCGTATCGAGATATTATTCAAAGATTTTGATGAGGTCGACATGCTGAAACGAGCATTGTATACCAGAAATAGCGCGGAAAATATCAGAGCGTGGATACCAGGAAATACGCGACTGTATCAGGCGGCAGAATATTATTTATGGCCGGTAGGGTGATATCGCGAAAAATTTTTTGTCATAAATATAGCATCATGATAAACGTGAATATTTGTCATGTAGAAAGAAGCTTATCTTTTGCACTCATTAATTTCAAGATAATTCTATTTTATGTTAACGTTTCCTCACACAAGTTGATAAAAATATGAGTTTGTAACAACTGATGAAAAATTTATTAAG
>NW_017305988.1:1714212-1715643 GCF_001594115.1 Trachymyrmex septentrionalis | reverse complement strand
AAGCGTATATATATATATATATAATGTACATTTATTTATGTACTAACAAACAAATCTATTTCAATATTGCAAGACTAAATTATAGTATAATAAAGCTATGCGCTTTGCATCGATTATTTCCATGTCATCATTTTCATGCCATTTAAAAAGGTACTAAGATGTATGAAGTATAAAGACACGAAGATAATCCGCAAATTGTATAACTTCTTTAATCAGTATGATAGCTTAAATAGAGTGGCGTACGTTACTTGAATTGATAACGTTCTGATAATCGTGTGGCACGAAAGATGGAAATCCATCGACATACGAAGCAGATGGCAAAGGCGAACGACGTGCGAAACTCATTAATCATTCGGTAATTAAATCGTGCTTCAGCCGGCGTCAACGGCATACGCTTAATTGCCAACCCTACTACTAGACCGAGTATCTCTCAATCTCCTTCTCACTCAAACTCTCGATCTCAATGTCCTCTATATTCCCTAAATGTCTATGGCGTCGGATCGCGAAACTTTCCGTTCGGCAGTCGAGCGTCGCAGATGAGAATCCATCGGTAACGAGTACATATTTAAATATCGTTATTCCATAAGAGAGTTTTACAATTCTAATCATATTTGGACACACAAACTGAGGAAGCAAGAAAAGTTAAAATCATATTATAAGCAAATGAAAAAAGCTTTTTTTAATATTAGGTTTACCAGGGATGCTATGTTAAAAAAGAAGTCATAATAACAATCCCTTTAAGTTAATCTAAAGTAGACCTATCCAATTTCAGCTCCGGAGTCAAAACGCAAAGCCATCGACACAAAAAAATTCAACGTAGTAGGTAAGATTTTGAGGACTGTAAAGGTGTAAAGTATTGATATGCATCTGACAAAGGGAAATTGTCGGAATTGACTCTCACTGATTTTGGACTTTGGATATGTTGTAGAACACGATGAAAAAATATTAGACTCATATTTCTTTGTGGGTATCTCGAAATTTAGAGGGTGAAACACCCTTCTCGAAAATAATGGATTTTATCATTTTTCTTAAATATGTTTTAAACTATGAGGTATAATCGAAAAATGTTTAATACAAAAATTGCATAAGAAATTATACAACTTTGTATTAAACATTTTTCGATATACCTCACAGTTTAAAACATATTTAAGAAAAATGGCAAAACCCATTATCTTCAAGTGTTTCACTATCTAAATCTTAAGATACGCAAAAAAAACATAGATTTAATATTCGTTCATGCTCCACAACATATCCGAAGCCCATCAAAATCGATAAGGGTCGGTTCCCTTGTCAGATGCGTATCAATACTTCACAGTCCTCGAAATCTTACCCTATGTACATAGAATGTTGCGTCGATGGCTTTGCGTTTTGGCTCCGGAGCTCAAATTAGATAGGCCTGATCAAGGCCTATTATTTATTATAATAATGTAT
>NW_017305988.1:1712806-1714112 GCF_001594115.1 Trachymyrmex septentrionalis | reverse complement strand
TATATATATTATAATATATACGCCTCTTATGTGTTCTTATAGTATATATATATAATTCCAGAAATCTATGTATTTTATTCATTATCATTGCATTTAGATTTTTATAATTAATCAACTATCATAAAGACTTCGAAAAAAT
Source organism: Trachymyrmex septentrionalis (assembly GCF_001594115.1). Taxonomy (NCBI): domain Eukaryota; kingdom Metazoa; phylum Arthropoda; class Insecta; order Hymenoptera; family Formicidae; genus Trachymyrmex; species Trachymyrmex septentrionalis. The sequence continues at coordinate 1,713,973 of NW_017305988.1, read as the reverse complement.
ACTTGCAAAATTTCTTGATGTATTTAATAAAGTATGAAGTAACATCTGGCGAGTGTTAAGAACATGAATAAACATAACTACCGGAAATTGAGAGGAGGAGGGAGAGTTCAGTTCTTGTAATCAATCAAATTCCAATTCAATTAGATAGAAAGTTAAACAGTCGACCGCATATCCATTTAGCGTTAACCAACTCAAGAAGTTCCTCCGATCTATTTTTTCTCGACTCGAGAAGTACTTTTATCTACATTTGATTCTGTTAGCTTTGTACGCGAACTCTTCATTTAATCCTACCTACTTACAGTTTCCAGGATTTATCTAAAAGGTTGAAAAGGAAAGATAACTTTTGCGAAAAATTGTACACATATGAACAATTTCTTATGCATAAGCAGGATATATTATTTTAAAATTTAATAATCATTAGCAAAATTTATTTTTTCTTCGTATAAATTTTTATATTAAAGAAAAAATAAAAAGTAATGTTAGTTAATAAAAATATTTTAATAATGTATATATAGTCATATAACAACAACACAACATACATGTATACATCATATAATTCTTTATTAATTTATGACTTTTTATTATTTGCATACCTTTTTTGTTATTTTTTTAAAATAAAATATAAAAACGTAATTGATTTTTCCTTCCTTATCTCTTATTAACATGTTCGTAGCATTATCTTAACTATAATTTTTTATGACCAGACAAATCCCACAGGAAACATTGTGGTTTTAACCGCTTTACTTAAATTCAGTTAATCCTCTTACTGGAGTACTTCGGATATAGTGAGACGTTTTTATCACAGTTTAGAAAATGAAATACAGGTTGCTACGATAAATTCTGGTTTCAAAAAAAAGTAGAAGATTGTTTTTTGTCTAATTCTTTTTACTTGTATGTATCTATGTAGAAAAAATTCCACGAATGTTTGTTTGTACAACACGGATATCAATGTCCTCATATTAAACAAAAATGAATTATGATTTAGGATAGCTGTTGATGAAGAAACGATAAATGTTTTTTTGCAGCAAGATTAAATCGCATCAGGCTGCAGAAAGTTATGGATCACGTAATCTGTAGTGAGGGATTATCCGCTCTTTCTCTGCGATTCATATTCGACGTTTTTTAGTACAGTATATATGTATAGTTAAAACTGTTTTATACATATAT
>NW_017305988.1:1711103-1712616 GCF_001594115.1 Trachymyrmex septentrionalis | reverse complement strand
ATGTTTACGAACTAGGATGAATACATGACTGAAAAATTTAACAATTAAAAGTTAATCTTTTATGTACTTATCCTTTTTTAATATTGTGACTAAATTATTTCTCGTTGACGACCGAGGAATTCTTTGTGGAAATTAAATGACGTTCGGAACTATCCGGATCACAGAGGCTTGCGAATTGATTGTATTGAACGACTTTTTTTGTATATTGTATGTAAGATTCGTCTTTTAGTTTCTGACATTAAATTATAGTTATTTATGCGCTATTATTATATTTTTTAAATTTATATGTATTAATTTATTCATAGTGAAAAAGGACTAAATAAAATCCGAAACGTTTCAAATCGAGATACCATACTTTATTCAAATATTATAAAGTAATAAACTGAATTTTATTATTATCCATCTAAACTTGCTCGCTTTTTAAATGATTGATCTTGACTAGATTACTTATATTGCTTTGAAAAATACTCTCAAATGGAGACTATGCTTTATTATGACGAACACTATGAATTTTATGATTAATTCTTTAGAAAGAATTTTGTTACAAATATATATTTCTTTAAAAATCTTTATCGATAGAATATTTGTTATCAATATAATGGTAGTTTATATTTGTAAAATAAAGAGTAATAAATCATATATCTTATGAGGAATCTTTTCAGACAAAAAAGTTTTTCCGTAAGAATAACTATGTTAACAATTTGACAACTTTTGAAAAACAATGAAAAATGTATGTCAAAATTGAAAGATGAAAAAGAACAGAGAAACTTTCATCATAAATCAGAAAATTATTTGCTACATTTCTTTCTTTTTTTCTCCATCAAAGAAGTTATTGATAATATTTTACATGATTATAAAAAATCTGTTAAGTGTCTATGACAGACAAGATAATCATTCAGAACTGTGATGAAATATATTAAAAAGTACGAGTATAATGGAACACAATTATATAATGAAATACAATTGCTTAATTGCTAATAGATATATTTTTATTTTATTGTAAATATCTTTTATTCTTTATTGTTTAACTTATAATAGATATTTATTATTATTTATTAAATCTTAACATTTTCTAATTATATTTTACAACAGGTTTTATTTTTTTATTAAAATAATAAGGTTATTCTTTTAATATTCTTTGATATCCATTTAATAATAGATATAATTCTTAAAACATTAATTATATTAATAGTATTTTTTTTTTAAATGAGTATTAATCAATAAATATTTTAAAAGATATGCAGTAGTATATTTAAAGATAAATAAATAAATTGAAAAGAGAAATGCAACATTTTATATAATAGTTAAATAATCCAAGCAAGTTTCTGTCTTCGGGAATATTTCTAAATTATTCGATAAAGTTTGGAATAATAGATCGATGAGCACAAGGTTACAAAAGTCTTTATCGATGAGAGTCAGTAGAAGTTCAACGAGACGGATTTAGATCACGGCCTTCGATTCATTGCTCGACCTTCAAAGGCAGTGTTCTGCGGTACACAAGTCGGAGGGTACG
>NW_017305988.1:1700574-1711003 GCF_001594115.1 Trachymyrmex septentrionalis | reverse complement strand
ACCTATATATACCTATATATAGGTACGTATAAATGTAATAACTAAAAAAAACTAAAACATAAAATATACTAATACATAATTGTTAACTCGCTATAAAATCTGATTAACATTTCTTTTTATCATAATCTGAATGTTGAACAAAAATATTTTTCTTAAAATATCTTTATGATTATTGTCAAATCGCCGCGAGTCTTTGAAATTTTGAATTTAATTTTATCGATAACTTTCGATGGTTATAAACTATTCTTTTTAGAAGAAATGTAAATTATAAAGTTTTAAGAAAAAGAAACTAGAACGAGATAGTTTTGAGGACTGAGAGATTTAAGCGAGAAATTCGACGAGTAAAGCCGAGTATTAAAGAGCTATAAATTCTGCCTTGTTTTAGTAATCCAAGTACTTTAAGTCGCGACTTCAAACATGAGCACTTTCCACAGAAAAAACTGTTGTAATACGTTTAAATCAAAGTATCTTACAGTAATCATTTTTTCTCCAAAATCAATGATCAGATAACTGAAAAAATGAGGTAAAATAAAATACAAATGATACAATTGTTTCTGATCTTATTTCTCGTCATATATATTTAGTTTCCAACTTTCGAGTATCCCTCTATTTTTCCAATCTTCAAATGTTCCTATATTTTTTATAATCAATAAATAATTGTATTTAAAAAAGTGAATTATAATTTAAATAAAAAGATCACGTGTGCTCACTGGACGAGAATAACAATTTGCTCGACATTGTTCTGTATAGCATGACGACGCGACGCCACAAAGGATAATACAATGACAAAAGGCAAATTGGATTTTTTTAACATACGAGCAGGATGCTTTCCATCGAGAAGTGGTCTATTCCGTAGTGGATACCTGCGGCACAATGTCACTGCAGGATCAGGCCGGGGAATGCTGCGGTAAAGTTTACTTTTGCTATGGAAAACAAGGTTGCCCGCGGGTAATTAGTGGTTCACACTTGACCCACTGAAAAAGCTTGCCTGCCAACTGCACTACCCCGCTCACATTGATGATGGTAGTACCGTGAATTTACGTAATCAATACATATTTACCTTTCTCCGTGTTAGTAAAACCAAAATTTTCGAATATATTAAAATATTTAAATATTTACAGCTACTCTTTGGCAAACTGTTTTTAAGATTTTAACATGATGAAATTGTAAAGAAATAACGTTAGCTTTTAAATTTGTAAAGATTTCTAGCAAAGTTTTTTTAGTGTGTTTTTTAAATTTAATGTTTAATTTATAATTTTATTATACATATTGTATATTTTATTATCTATTCATATATTGAAAATAATGTTGTTTTAAATTATTAATTAGTCTTGAAAGTAAAAAATATAGTGATATAATGAAATAGTAGAACAGTACGTGATATTAATATAATATGGTTAATAATAGTAACAATAAATATAAGTAATAGAGTTATATTATTATATCCTGTATTCATGGAATATGTAAGATTTTCGTTTTGTTTATTGTATTAAATGTGCTCTAAACGATTTGTTATCAGTGGTTATTTTTCTTTAGCGTTTAGTAAATAGATTACCCTATAAATTGGCGTTAATTTGTCATTGATCCACTAGGCGAGAAGCCACGAAAGTGCCAATGATGTACACACGTCGGTAGATACATTGATGGTTAAATGTGATTCGCGGCCGAATTAGTAGCAGATACGTATTCGTTGCTGGCGAATACGATTTATCGATATCGACGTTGACTAATGTCGAATGATATTGAAGCCAAAAACGGGAGCCAATCTATTCATACTCACTCTTCTTCACTATGCAAATCTGAATAAATGTGTGGGAATTTAATAATCGAAAATTGTATGGCGCGCAGATTGTAACAACGTTAGATTTTAACTAAATTAGATAATATAGGTATGAATTAGATTTAAAATTATATAAGAAAAAGCGTGCAAATTAGCGAATAGTAATAGCTTTTCATCAAACTGAATATAATTTGTGATCAATGTATTTTAATTAATTAGGGAAACAAAAGTAATTGGCAATTAATTTGTAAACTAATTTTGAAATAATAAGTAATAAAGAATAATTAGTAATAAAGAATTACTGATGTTGAAAAGCATAAATCGAAAGCGACGTAAAATAATAAAAAATTTATTACTTTTGATAGCAAATCTATTGAATTTTTTGTATTCAACGAAACACGAAATATGAAATATGTAACATGCATGAAATGAATATAAGTAATTTCTGTTATTGGGAAAGAGAAGGAAGAGCAGGAGGAGGCTAAGCTGTCAAATATACTACTACATTCTATTAATAACATACTCGTCATAAATCATTAGCACACGCATAACGTTACTATTGTAAATATTTACCAATATATTTGCACATATAATTTAATACTGTTAGTTTTACTGTACACAAATATCATACATACGTTTCTACTATATTGAGAAATACATATGGTACAATCAATTCAGCGATACGCTATAGAAAAACCAGAAGTCGTATATTTTGCGCAATACGCTTAATATTAATTATATTGCTGTTTATGCACACAGCCACGATGCAGTTTAACAAACTATTGATCGTTTCGCAATTATGCCGATTCTGCAGAGCACGCTGTGGATTTGCGGCTTTTCAATGTTGCATTATGTGCACCCAATCATGCTTAACTCGGACTCGCAGCTTGCGTCCATGTTTAAATAGAACAACTAACGTCTGCAATTTGATCAAATCACCGTTGCCGTTGTTATTATCATTAGTAACTGCGTTCACTATTCAATGTAGAGATTGGGAATTGATTTTTCTGGAAGCGGGAATCGTCTATTAATCTGCAGCTGATAATTTTGGCTAATAATTTTCTACTAGAATAATTAATTAATAAAATTTGCTAATTCTGAAATTTACTTTACTTAGATTTTAAGATTTAAAGATTATAAATATTGTTTTAGAAAACATTGATCGATTAGAAAGAAAGGAAGAAAATCGGTAGTGTAAAATTAAAGAAATTGTCATAAACATGATTATATGTAATTATTAATATGAATAAAAATATAAATTTTATGATAAATATAGTGTAAACAGAAACAAAATCGATAGTAAAATAGAAATATTTTTTTCCCAATTTGTACTTGTTTCTTTATTTTCCCGAGGTGCGCGAATAGTGTTCTCTCTTGACACTTTCATAGGTCACTATTCATGCATCCAACGTTCCCATCAATTTCCATTCTCTTCTTTTTTCGTTCGACGTATCTGTTATATAGTCAGAATCCTGGTAATCTCTCGGCGAGAGGGATCCTGAAGCTTCAAGCGGCACAATGCCGAACAAATCCTCCCTCGTTCGTCCTGGATTTCCTTCCATGTTCTCCAACCTCTCACCCTTTAGACTATCCTCATGTGCATTCCACCCAGTATCCAGCTCGTACTTTCTCTTCCAGCGACAGCAGGTGCATTAGCCTGTGAATCACTGGTAGTTGGCGTATTTGATAATTTGAGATATTTTTTTCGGCAACGTTTTATCAATGATTTTATTTAGAGGATATAATTAGAGATATGTATAAAATATTAAATACAATAAAATTTGTGAATTTGAATAATTAATTATAATAATTAATCGTTCCAAAACCTAATTATAAGCATTAAATTTTTCTATGTTTTATGATACATATAAAAAAAAATGTGGTTAAATTTAATCACCCGTCTTTTCAAGGATACATTTATCATAAAATTAGATTTATTCACTTTGTGTAATAATAATCCGCAATAATTCTACATCCATTTAAGTAAAATCTAATTTAAGAATAATTTGCAATTTGAATATGTATATATTGTATATATAAATTCGGCGAATTGTCAAATTATAAAATTATTTTTTCATATAACTGTGACATTCATGTCATTTAACTAATGGCACGTTCTATTCAAATTTTTCAATTACAAGCAAATGCATCCTTGTTATGTTATTTCTTTTAGCAAGTTAATTTATTGCAAAAATTATTAATATAAAATTGCTAAAGAAGAAATTATACGCGGATGAGTAACGAAATATTAGTTAAAATGGCAATTCCACTTTTAATAAATTAAATTAAAACGTTTATGATAAAAGATATGCCTACTATACGAAACAAGTCATCATTCATTAAATTGTTTAATTATTAGTATTTATAACGATATATTAATTGTCAATAACCATTTATATGCAATAGTAAAAACTCATTCATAATGTGTTATTCATGTATAATTAATGAGTACGTATATTAGAAATTGCATAGTTAATGAAACTGATTTAGTATTTTGTTATTATAAGTAATAATTCCACAATATTAATAACAATTTTAATCTTTTTCTTAATTATTAACAATTATCTGGTATATTTTTTTATGTTAATATTTTAATAACACTATCGTTACAAAAGATAAATTAAAATAGAAATTTGTGAAAGCGATCAATATATAATTGCACGTTAATTAGAAGATCAACAAAAAGGTATACAAAAATAATAATCCCCACTCAGTAAATGGATTTTATCTGCGTTCTAAATACGGCCATCAATTTTCATTTCCGAAATTGCATATAATTAGTAAATTAATATATTCTATAGTATAAACTTCTGAGTTTTCTTTAATAAATCGTAATAGATAAATAGAAACGAATAATTAGTTAAGTATATTGATACAGCAAACTTTGCAGCTTGATCTAAATTTACGAATCGAGTTTTGTTAGATGGAAGCAGGTAAAGTTATGGCAATAATATAAAAATTTTACTTGAAAGTTTTCGAAGCCAGTGAATTTTTGATGCCAAAATGCTACATCTCAACCTATATTCAGCTATGTATTGCTGACAAACGTAATAAACCCATATGATACATCAGTAGCGTTTCTTTCAGACCCTTTACATCCTATGTCTTATAATAAAGTCTACATTTCATATGCAAAATTATAAATCAGAAACTGTGTAAATCAATGATTATTTTAATAAATAGTTTAACTTCTTTGTTAAATGGCAATATCACTCTATTTTCTCACGGATTTAATAAAACTTAAATTATCAAACGCTGCTAAATTGATGAAACGAATATATAGTATTTATAATTAATAATAAAATGCCACATTATTTTGATTTTTAATTATAATTTTATAATATTAAAAAAAAATTTAATTATATGTGATATCCAGGAAATTAGCTTATATATATTAATAATTAATCATTAATGAATCTATCATATTTATTTACTAACGTATTGTTTATTGCATACTATGTTATATCATCATAGTGAAAAATTTAATTTAATTCAAGTTTTTTTCCACTTCTATATATTTAAGTAAATAAACTTGTTCTTTCTGCGACTGTTCATTTTTTTATATTTTAGTAATGCTAATACTAGCAGGAGACAAAAAATAATAAAAAAATGGATAAATATACCGATGTGAAAAAAAAGAAAATTGTACTGATTATATGTGTATACATATGTGATCATATACATATATGTGTATAATGTATACCGAAATGTGGAGTAGGTCTGAAAGATAGATGAACCTTATTGGGCTGTGTATACTTATTGTCAGTATTCATTTTTCTTATACCGTAAGAACGTCCCTCAAATTGATCGATGTCGGGACCACTAAATTTTCACATCGGGAAAATGCTTACCAAATAACGGGAACAGTAACTTATAAGTAAGCAAATAATTCTGTCTTGCAAAAAATATAGTTTGTATGTATATATATTGGAATTAAATAAATATGAAACTTGAATTGTAATAGAAATATAATGTAATGTTCTGTGAATATGTCTTGCTCGAATACGAGTCAGAGATTAAGAATTCATCAGAAATGGAAAAAATCTTTCGAAGAATATCATTAAAACTGCAAAATGGAGCATGTGGAAAACGGTGGAGAGACTTGAATCTTAAGCTCGTCTCTAATCCTTAGGGTTTTGTCTTCGTGAATGGCAAAAGAACAAATGTCTTCACCGATTCTGCCAAATCCTTTCCTACGCGTACATACATCTACATATATATTTATACTCTTCAAAGTTTTACACTCAATGCGCTTTTATTCTATGGGTACGCATTAAAAAAGAAAAGAGGGAGCACACTTTCTTCTTTTATTAATTTCTTACATATTTAATAAAACTTTAATACTTTAAATTTATATATCGTAGATAAAAGGTTTAATTCTAAGTTCATCTTGTTTTTGATAAGAATTTCAGTTTTTTAAAAAGTTTTATACACAATTTTGTTTGCTAAGATATTTATGTATATTTTCAACAACAATGCAATCTAATTCTAATCACGATTAGCGAAAAAATAAAAGTTGTAAAATGAATTTCTCAATAATAGTATACATGTTCAAAACTGTACATACATTTTTAGAGTATTTTTATAATTATTTAAAAATTATTTAATAGTAAAATTGACAAAGTGGCAAATTTCTACATATTCTTCATAACTATATTACGTACTTGGAGATAACATAACTATATTACGTAACTTGAAGATCAACATATATCCCAGTTTTATCAAATATATAAAATATTAAGACATTAAGAACATATATTGTGTGATAATATCATATAATACATTAGTTATCAAATCTTTTAACAAACATAACAGATCTTATGTTAGTCATATTAGACAGATAATATAATATAATTTCTCATACGCGCGTGAGAAGTATCCGCTTGATTTACTAGATCACACTACATGAATTTATCAGTAATTTAATTTCTCAAGTTTCTAGCAACAGACTTAGCTTGAAATCACAATTAGAAACTTGCGGCAATTACACCGAAACTTGGCCGAAACTATGATGTGCTCGACCTGATCATCTGACTTTAGGGATAATTGAATGAGAATCGAATATCGTGATGTAGAGTTTTCAAAGAAGATATGATACAACCACATTTAAAAAACAGAAATTATTTTTCTGTACTAGATTATGTATGACAATAACAAAAAATATATTGTCAATATCTGACAAAATATAAAGATATAAATCCTAAATACATTTTTTTGCAACAATGCTGTTTGCAACAATTGTCAGAATAAACAGAAGCGCATTTTTAAGATAATTAAATATCTGTAAATACATTTACAGATACAGATTTAATTATAGCTCAAAAACTAAAAAATCAATAATGTAAAATTTTAATAAATATATAAGGTGACTTTTATTATATAATTTGCAATAATAAAGATGTATAATTTAAATAATATGTTCTCCATATTTCTTTGGAGTTAATTCTTGTCACGTAAATGATATCAGAAATTAATAAATTGTTGCAGATATATTAATGATAATTATAATAATTATAATCTATTAATTACAATAATTATTAGTCATAATCTCTTAATATTAAAAAATGTTATATTAGATACATACATACATATTCGCCAATAATAAAAATAAATTATATCAGTATACGTTTTAAATATATTAATTACATTAATAATATCAATATATATTTATGTGCTATTTTTAATTAAAAGACATAATTTCTCAAGCGGTATATATGTGTGTATATTCACATACCATTTGAGAAATCATGTCTTTCAATTGGAAATGACATATAAATGTATATTGATATTATATATATTAATGTAATTAATATGTTTAAAACGCAAAGTACTGGTATAATTCATTTTTATTATTGGCCAACATCCTACATTACATCTCATTAAAATTCGTAAGGATTTGATGGACGAGTTGCGAAATTGTCCGACGTATTATTTGGCGATGCAACATTATTAATTAATCGTATTAAATCCGATGGCGCCACTTCTACGGCAATCTGCGTCGTTCGCAAAGTCGTTTCTCAACTTGTTGATTTAATTCGCTAATCCGCAGCGGTTCAATTAACTAATTCACCGACGCGCGGAGTTGGATTTTCATGCGGACGAATTAGGCACACGAATTTGGCAAGTCCGCTAATCAAATTAGCATATATACTGTCGCAGATTATCATCACGTTGCGATAATGGTGATGTCTATTTGGTGTAATGGATTGAGAACAATATCCTCTATCTAGATGTCACGTCACTAAGAACAATGCCGATTTCACTTTCTATGATAAAAACTATTCTCTAATGAACAATAGGTAAAATAATGATACTTTAAAATTCAAAATTCGAATTTCAATTGACATTGAGACAGATACACAGATTTACAAAAATATCTTTTTTTTATTATTACTTTAGCAATTATATGCTATAACTCGGAGATTTTTAATTATAAAAATCTAAAAAAAAGAATCTGAAAAGAATTAATGATCTGTTGACTGATATCTACACAACTTTTAAAAATTTAATAAATATTTAATTTAGCATTTTTTTTTATTTATTTCTATTTAAAGTTCTTATGTATATTTAAAAAAAAGTAATATTTGAAATATATATATTATTATTAGATAATGACCGATTGATATCATACTTCAAAATAAACAACAATAAATCCCCAGCTACAGATTATTGATAATAAATGAACTTCCTGGATTTTGCGAGATTTAATTTACCCTCTTCCATTCGAAAATTGGCAAGTTATCAAAATCTGAAAAGTTCATAAATTTCTCATTCAAGTGGATCCATTCAAGTTTCTTCAGACCGCATGCCTGTATTGTTGCCCAGCTGGCATCGACAATATCTTCCAGGCAGTCTACAAGGCTTTTTATTACTGAGGAAAAATTGGTCAAAGGAGCGATGTTGATTCGACCTTGGCCACGCGTTTCAAGAAAACATAATATTCTTCATTTTTCTCCCAAAAAAGCACTGCTCCATATATCGGTTTACATGTATGTACAGTGCACAATGCACTCTACTTGTAATTTATATATTGAAATTAAGGAAAACAACACAATTTTTTTAAAGTTATAAAATTGAAAAAATATAATAAAAAAATAAAAGCATTATTTTTGCAGCCGCATTGCAGTCTTGATTTAACCTTAAGGTCTGAAATAGTTCCTCTGGAAAATTTTTATCTGGGAAAAAGAAAATGTGTTCGGACAGGTTCATGATTAAAATTTTAAATTTTAAAAACGTTTCACCATATATGTATCTCGTATATGCGGTATAAAGACAATAGATATGAATTTGGACATGAAGAAATTGAGATATAATATTGAAATTAATATGTAAAATATTTAAATTAATGTTATTGTTGCAATAAAAGTTGCAATTTTTTTGTACATATATGATATCTGACGTTTATATAATCTATGTAAGCCGATTAACGTATTCTGAAATACAAATCGGGAACCTTCCTTAAAAGAGGGTATGTAAAAATGGCCAAAATTGGCTCTGAATGTGTATTCTTATAGTGTATTCTTATAGTATTTCATGATCCAACTTGTGTTAAATGTAAACACACCCATTAATTTCGAAATCTAGTATCGTTTATTAGACACAAAATAAGTTTTTTTGCAGAGTGTTTAAACAATCTATTTTATTATTTTTTGAAGATTTCGTAAGCTTTCCTGGATAAATAAGCATTTTTTTTTATGAATGTATGGACTTCCAAAATGACAACTGCTAAAACTAAGTTTATTTAAAAAGTGTTCATTCGGGATCAATTTTGGCCATTTTTACACACGTTCTTTTAAGAATGTCGATTATACGTTTTCCAACTTACATGAATCTTATAAAATATCCTCAGAGCACATCGACACGGTGTTATTATTGGAGAATATAATTTATTAGACTAAACTGTCTTCTTCTAGTTAAAAGTAGAGTAGAAAATTTTAAGATATATAAATTGAATGATTAAATTCCCTTCTGGAGAGCGGCTATTTCCGATGACCTCAATACGTATATTATTTTGGACCAATAAGTTTACAATCTGGTTAAGGTAAAGCGCACATATTTTTTTTCACAAATTTATAAAGCGAAGTGATAAGTATGATAACATTATTATAGTATAACTCTGAAATCTATCAGTCTTTCAAATTTCGAATAAATATTTTCGCAATATTCACTACTTCCTATTATTTTCACATTTTAATTTCTCAACATTATTAATTGATCTTAAGAGTAAGAAATTTTGTCAGAACCGTACTCTCTTCGAGAAAAAATTCAATGGATTGGATAATAAATTATCGTTAACTTTTCATATTAAAAGATATAAACTTTATTATTTATATGTCAGAAGCAGTTTCCATAAATTTCTTTGCTTATCTTGTAATGGAGCCAAAGAAAAACGTATGTTAGAGACTGTAATTGTTTGTTATATGCACTTCCTTGAGAAACGGGTAAGAATGCTCTCAAAGAGAGAAGAAGAGAAGGCAAAGCTGGGAAATGACTTTGGCCAGTTTTCAAAAGGTATAGACTCGAGAGATTCACCATTGGAATCGTAACTTAGAAGAGTGGTTAGAGTTATGGAACTGAACGCAGGTGTTATAGATCCCATGAGACATTTCGGAGTCTAGTTATTCGTACAATTCCTTCCTCTTTCTCTTA
>NW_017305988.1:1695685-1700474 GCF_001594115.1 Trachymyrmex septentrionalis | reverse complement strand
TCTTTTAATGTAGGAGTATATTGTGATGTAAACAAGTATACACAAAATACTTGAAGGAAAACGAAGATTGTGAGCTGGCTCCTAAATGATTTAGTTTATTATTATAAGAATAGAGAGAGTATTAATTATTGAAAAAAATGTCTCTCAGTTATTTAAAATAACCTTATAATTTTGTGAGTAATTTTGTTGTAGGATATATTGAAATTAAATAAAGCAAAACATTAACTTTAATAAACAGTGAATAAATCAAGCAGTATTCATTTCACAAATTATTTCACGAGTATTGACTAATTTAATTCAACATAGTTTATTAAAGATGCGTGTGTGCTTTATGTATGTACGTTGTAATTAAACAAGGAAAATGTAACTTCGAAAATACTTTGTAAATTTAATTACCTATGGCAATCTAACAGCAAAATTACAAAAAGTTATTTCATAGACTACTGGTTTAGGTAGCACCGAGCCACAGGTGAAGGACGAATGGACAAGTGCTGTGAAAATTGGTCTCATGAGTCCTCTGGCCGCACTTTTTACAGGATTCATTGTAATCTTTCTGATATATTTCGGAAAACCGAAAAGTTAAAATAATAGGATAAATAATTTTATATAAGTTAAAAAAGTTATATTTAAAATTTTTAATCCAAACAATTTGAAAAAAAATGCTTAAAAAATAATGATTTTTATCTATAATCAATAGCCAATAATTTTCAAGATAAGATTTATGCAATAACTGTATAAATTGTTTCATGTTATATTCAACTTTTCAACTAATACAATTGTATTAATCTGATTATTACAATACCGTCATAATTGTGTCTATTCTAAACTAATTCTAAATTTATATTCTAAATTTATTACTTTCACTATAAAAAAAAAATGCTATTCTCTTTCCAGACAATTAAAATCATTTCTTTTCAAAAAAAGCGAGATAGCAATAATTTTTAGATAAATAAAAAAATAAATATGATTTTTAGTTTAGTTATTGTTTTACGCGTTAAAACTAAAAAATTATATTTTAATTTAATTTTAGTAAAAAGAAAAAGAGAAAGAATTTTAGAATTAATAAGTTGTAAATGCAATAAAGCGCAGTGAAGATAGATTAATAAAAAGATAATTGTGACAAATATAAAAGTATAATTTAATTTCATTTTAGATGAGAAATAAAAAATTTAAATTTTCTACTAACCATTATATTGAATATCTTATGTGGATGGAAAGGAATAACGTAAAAATATTCTCGGCATGTTTCCGTTAAAGTACGAATGGCTGGATAAGATATTCGCAAAGAAAAAACGGATAGAAAGGAAGAAAAGTAAATGTAAAATGTTCATTATACAGTCTTCGAGAATAAAGAAATGAAAAAAACAGCTTTTTTTAAATATACATTGTAAGATCATAAAGTCTAATTGCGTTTCCGTACACATAAGTTACTTAATTATTGTTTATATAGCGCTATCATAATATTCTGCTTTGTCACTATGAACATTACGTCTTATAAGAAATTTGCTCTGGTTTTGTCGATTTTAGTTTAATTTATTGTATTTTATTGTGGAGTGCAGTAGCTTGCACTTAGTTAAACAACTAAGTGACTGACGATTACACACTTTAGATTTGGTAATCTGAAAGACTTTCCATGCTGTACTTGATTACTTTGTTGTACGATTACCTAATGTGTACCAAGAATTTTTATTATGCAAGACTGCTGAAGATGGTTCGAATTGAGCCAGAACGTTCGGTTCTCATATTTAGAGTAAAATATTTGTTAATAATATAATTGCACCAATTACAGCATAAGGTATTAAGACTCTTAATTTCCTGTTTTCTCTGTGTATTTATTATTTGTTTAATATCTCAAGAGCCCAACTCTAATTATTCGCTTTTTTAAATTATGATATCTTATTATTGTTAAAAATGAAGGATCAGAATACATCTTAATTCAACGTTGATTTCTTCACGTTAATAATATAATATCCCTGAAATGACAGTAGAACATGTTACATCAAGAGTATATGTATTATATGTCGAGAATAATAAGAGAATTGCATATGAGTTGTCTGGGTCGAATGTGTCAACTTTTAGCTATTATATGCGTATGCGTAATTACTTCGTAGGTCCGTTTATATTATCGAGCGAAGCGCGAATCAGCATGTGAGTAGCGCATGAAGATATACATTCGCTGCTGGCGAATGGATTCCATAATGACATACTGCGTGGTAAACTAGGACGTCTAATTATACTCGGAGGGCCCGCTACTCGCGCGAGCAACGTTGAGCCGTCCCTGGAATAATCCTTCTCTCCTAGAAACACATATCACCATTGCGAAATATCCCCATCGTCTTATCGAGGATCACTGCCAAGCGATAACGTGCGCTTTCATGTGATGAAAAAGAGCGAAAGCTCACTCGGCGTGAGATTATCCCTCAGGATGTAATATCGGTCCGTGGGAATTGCCGAAAATATGTTTTTTACTTCCCTTACTGTTATCACTTTTTTTTGTTAAAAAATATTTTCTTTTCTCTTTCTAACTTTATATTTTATTTTTATCCATTACTTTTTCCCTGTAGAAACTATAGGTGGAAGGTGTGGACACAAATTTTTGACATCCTCTAAATGAGCCATAATTAGGGAAATTAACAATATAATGGGGAGAATAAAGAAATAATATTAAAACTTGAACGATAAAGCAACTACTAATATTCTCGCCTAGCTTATCCTACTTACGACACTGAATTTATCATAAACTCTTAGAAAAGTCTCAATTATGTACCGATTATATTATAATATATTATTCATATAGCTGTTAAAAAATAATTTTTTAACAAAAACAACAATGCTGGAAATCATTAGAGATAAGTTTCTAATTTTAAATTTTAAATATTTTGGCAATACAGAATAATCTCTGCAAAGTTAAAAAATCCAATCGAAATATATTGAATATTAATTAAAAAGAAAATTTTATTGTTTATTTCTAATTAGAAAAGGTTTATTCGTTAAAGCTTTCCTACGCATAAGTGCAAATGAAAAATTAGCGTTTTTTTCTGAGCTGTATAAATCCATAAGTATATTTCGTAGTTCTTTTTCTCTTGATTTGTAAATCGAAGCATCTGCAATTCCTCAAATATTTAGAAATTTTGTTCGGAGAATATTCTATTCATCGGATAAAATTTATATGACTAAATATTTCGTCGTACATGTTAATTAAACAATGAACAGGAAATATGCCATTTGAACGACGCCTATTACTCATGCGTAGGGAAATATGAAAGATTTAGCGAATGTTTCCCTGGGTAGTTAAGAGATGAAATAATTTATTAATATAGTTACGTTATCTCGTATATCATGACATGTCTTTACAAGGATATTTTTTTCTGTTTCCATCTTTCTCCGGGATTTTCTGTATGTGCAGAGAGAACATATTAGAGTACGCGGCGATGTTTCGTTGATTTAATTATCATTCACCGCAGAGCGGAATAAAATCCAATTTTCGTAATAGCGTCTATCCCTTTTTGCTGGACTCACTCTCTGTGACATACCCCATACGTTTGTATTTCGGACCATTCTGTTCAAAACTATGCAAGCGGCGATAAATTATCTTGAAATGAGCAACAATATTCGCCACATGAGCCATAATTTTGCGCACTTAATGCTATCCAGGTACTGACCCTCCAAGTGGTAAACTCGTAGGGATTAATTGCCGCAATACCAGCGTCGGTATGAGAAGATAAATCTACATTATGTTAGATACATGAATTCTAACACTAATTGTATCTATATGATGTCCTTTGACTTACGTAATTTTCAAGAAATTTGGAAGCTTTTTCAGTCAAAATGTTGGGGGATATCTATTATAAAATAATAAACAATAGAAGAAAACAAGTTTTTTGCAAATTAAGCTTTAAAAATGTTAACGGATCACAAAATAACATGTATATATGAATGTTAATTTAAAATTTGTTAAAGAAATATTTAATATTAATAATTATAATAAATATTTATTGCAAATCTCTTGAATATTTTAGTTATAAAAAATGCAGTGCTCAATTTGAATTCGTTTTCTCATCTTGCTATTTCATGGTAGATTAACTTCGGATTTGTCTGCAAGTGTTCAGATAAATTCTCGATAATTCCGAACGATCCTGTTCCCAAAATAGCAGCTTAGGCAATGGTTCCCCAAGAGAGATCTTAAGTTACATTAGTCGGTTGTAGTTCGTGCAAAGGTATCTATATACCCGTTATACCCGTTTTGTGGTTCTCTCATTATAAATATAGTTGTGCGAAAATATCTACAAAATGAGAAATTTGTTATATTTCTTTCAATTGTAATTCATTTGGTATAGTTGCATATGTATACACTACCGATATTATATTAATCTTTATTAATATATTATATTAAGAGGACAGGTGAATCTACTTTTCAAATTTTTATGTTTTTTTAAATAAGTTTTATTATAATTTCTTCTATTCTTTATCTCTCAAAATATAATATTGTTTTAAAGCCACAATATACATTACATAGTGGCTTCTCATCTGCTATGGTAATATTAAAAAGTAGACAAATCCTCTAAAGAGTTGTTATAAAGGGTTTTTGAGTTCGCTGAATTCCAATTTAGATAAATGTTTACTTTTACGTCAATCTCCAACTGACCTTGATTTTCAAGGAGGTCAAGGTCATTGACCATTTCTTGCTCATTATTCATTAAAAAGTTATGAATAGAACAATTTTTATGAATAGCACAAAATTTTTAAACATAAGGTACATATTTCAGCATATTTTCCCTTGATAGGGACA
>NW_017305988.1:1680424-1695585 GCF_001594115.1 Trachymyrmex septentrionalis | reverse complement strand
TATGAATAGAACAATTTTTATGAATAGCACAAAATTTTTAAACATAAGCTACATATTTCAGCATATTTTCCCTTGATAGGGACAGGTAGTGGTAGATCTCGCTTCACGTGTAAAATTATGCGTTCATTGGCAAAGAAGAAGGTGGGGTGGGAGTCATTTCGGATGAAAGTCGTCGTGTGTCCCCAAACAGGGGAGAGGGATGGGATGGGAATCGCTTCGCCCTCTGCCAAGGGACACACGACTTTCCACGCAAAACGACTCTCACCTGGTTGGGGGGCGTGCAACTTTCACTTGAAGCGATTCTCATTCCATCTGCCCTCTGCTTGGGGGCGCACGAATTTCATCTCCCTCTGTCAAGGAAAAATACTGCTGAAATATGTTTAAAAATTATGTTTAAAAATTGTGCGTTGCTATTCATAAAAATTTTAATCTGTTCATAACTTTTTAATGAATAACGAGCGATAGAAAAGATCAATGACCTTGACCTTCTTGAGAATCAAGATCAAGATCTAGGTCAGTTAGAGATCATTTGGGGCTAACTGTATAAAGGTAGACATTTACCTCCAATTTCGTACCAGAAATCCAAAATTCAAAATGGCATAATCAATATGGCGACGTGACAATTGAAAAAATAAATTTTTGTGAAACTAAAACATTTTTGCTTTTGGAAAATAATAATAAAAAAAAGTGTATAAAGTTTTAAAAAAATAAATAAGACATGTGCGTTACAATATACAAGCGATGAAGCCTAAATAAAGCTTATTATTATAGTATATAAAATGAGGTGTAAGTTTCCATTTCCAAATATATGTAGTTACTGGTAGTCATCTAACAATTAATTTTAGTATTAGAAGTCTGGTAGACAGACTAAGTTTTAATGATAAGAAACATAGAAATTGCAATGTGAAAAATAGAACAGCTAGTTCCATTAGTGGCGCTTCCGTTTTATAAGGTTAATTAATAATTCCGTACTTTTTAAGTCATTTGTGGAAAAATGTTACAAACTTAGAATAATATATATATACACGCATATAATATTTTTTCAAGAATTAATTATTAAATAATAAGAAATAAAACTTGAGTCATGTCTCAAAATAAACTTTATCTAATTTCTTTAATTACAGTTATAAATGTAATAAAGATCAATTTGGTTTTTGATATTTATGTATTTAATTAAATATATATAATTATAAAATTTAATAGTATCATGTAACATGTAAAGACAATTTTAATTTAGTTTTTTAATAGAATTGCAAGTATAAATATTAAAATATATGTATATTAAACAGAAGACTAATAATGTGCTTATACGTATCTCGTTAAGTAGCAAATATCCACATATTATAACATATTCTAAGTAAAATGCACAGCTTAAAATACATAGGGATGTGATATTTAAGCACGCAGTGATAATTTGACTACGACAAAACGAAACTGCATCCGTACTGCAATTTTTTCACGGATTAAACAAAACTGGAGACAAAAGGCTTTTAGTCTTTCACTGGTTGTCAGCTGCCTAGGAAATTATGGCGCAAAATTATTTATGGTACCTTTTACGATTCATTCTTTTACACATTTCTAAACTATAGTAATATAACTTTCAACAAATATATTGTTTCAAAACTCGAAACAAAATCTTACTATTATGCAACATTATTTTATAAAGTAGATCATATATAATGGTAATATACTGTATTTTAAGTATTTTGTAAAAATAGGATTGATTGAGAACATATGAATAAATAATATATTTGTAAAAATTATATCAATTTAGCTTATTAATAATCCAGTGTCTATTTTTAATTTATTCGACATTTTATCTTGATATTTTTACATATAGAAGTAATGAGAATATCTTTTTAAGGTTGAATTTTATTTTCATAAAATACTTAAAATGACTATTTTTCGTAAGATTTTATTTTTATGATTATACAACGTACCATTAAAATGGTGAAAAATGCGTTGTACTTTGCATTATGTTTACACAGGTGAATTCGAGAATCCATACTTCAGACTATTTATAGAAGCGCAAAAAACGCGTACTAACATAGCACAGGAAAGTAGCAGAAATAATGTTATGTGTATTTCTTTAGTACATATCATTTTTTTTTAAATCATTACATATATTTTCTCAATAAGTACGGATTAATAAATAACGATTGTTTAAAAAATCTAACAATAGCATTTATTTATGATAAAATTATAACGTTGCTGGAGTAAACGTCTAGTTATAATACCGATTAATTACAATTTGAGCTCGCCAATGTTCGGTTGAACTATTATATCTAATTAATATATTATTTATCTGAGCAAATTATATAATATTAATAATTATGCCGCCTTTTATCAAATTCCAATTACACAAGTCGACGATGCAACGCAGATTAATTAATGAAAACTTATCATTGAATATCGATATCTCCATAATATATACACATACTTATATATAAAATTATTCGATAAAATGTTGAGTGTAGAATATACATTTCTAATATTAAAATATAAAAATTGAAGAGAGAGAGAGAGAGAGAGAGAGAGAGAGAGAGAGAGAAAGAGAGAGAGAAAGGAGAAGACAAAAAAATGGAATTTATTAAAGATTAATTATCCTAACGTCATTTTTCCAATAGTTATTGCATTATTTAAGAACAAGAAAAAAGTATATCTTCTTAAACATCTTATCAAAAAGATTTTATTTTTTATTCCATAACAAATATACATATTTGAAATTAATTTATATTTGTCATATAAGATATTCTACAAATAATAATAAAAGATTGACGATCAAAGTTATTACCGAATAAACATAAGTACCATACATTATATCCTTGTGAGAAGATCCTCCTAATCCTTATAATTGTTATAGTGTCGTTAAAACTTTAAGAGATAATGAAAGAATACGTATAGACAATAATAATAACAATAATGTAACAGCAATAACCTCGGCGACAACTGTGCTTTTATTGTACAATTCAATATCCAGTCATGCAGATACAAAATCATCAATAAATTACAAATAAATTTTGAATAGTGTTAATGTTCTCTAATTTACAAATAAATTTGTCAGAAAATTTTTATGAAAGAGCTTCGCACTAATTATATAGAAAATTGAATTCTGGTGAAATGAGTTCCTTTTTATGTTGTAGCTTATAATGTTGTAGTTTATAATGTAGTGAATATAAAATAAAATGTAATAGACAAAAGTCTCAATAATAGATAATTCTTGAGCTATGATGTAAAAAATAAGATACTCTGTTTAATCTTTGATACACCATGACTCAAGAACTATTCATTATTGAGTCTTTTGTCTATTACGTCTTTTATTTACTTCATTATAAGCAGGCAATACATATACGTGAAAACGAACTTATTTCACTGGGACCCAATGTTCGGTATAATTAGTGTGATATCTAATTATGGAAAATTGAGTCCCGGTGAAATGGATTCGTTTTCACTTTTGTAATAGACAAAATTAAGAATTATTGAGCTATGTGTTTATTACATCTTTTGTTTATTTCATTAAAAGCTACAACATACATGAAAATGAACTTAATTATTTCACCGGCATCCAATTTTCTATATAATTAGTGTGAGGTTCTTTCTATACGAGTATTGCAATATTACGAATATTGCTATCCAATTATTCGTGCAAATGAAAAAAATTTAAATATATCCTCAAAAATAGCGATAATTTTTGAAAAAAATCAATTTAATAATAGATTTTCAAATATATAATAAAAAATCAATATTATTATATATAATTTTCAAAATATTTGTTTAAGAAGCTTACACATCAGAACTGCGTGATAGCGAACGAAAGAATGTGAACATTTCGTCATAAAGAATAAGTCTGATGATTTATTACAAGCCAGTTCTCAAAAAATACAAGCAATTTATTTTTGTATTAATTTGTTTGTGCGACAAATTTTAAAGTTTGATGTAATTAATAGAAATTTCTAAAAATAAGTATATAATGATCAAACACGTAGACTCGACACAGAGAAGATGCATAAAAATAAATTCCAAAAACTAGCTATTTCGAAGTTAAGAATTCACGATAATCGTATTGTCGGTTAATGTTAATTGTCTCGGACAATTCCAGAGCCATGCTGCGCCAGAGAAATCCTTGTTTGAGTACTTAAAACGGTTAAAAGCCAGAATACGAGCCCTAGTAGAATAAGATAACCGGTGTTATCGTCCGAAAAAGTCGACGATAATAGTCGGAAAACGCGAAGGAACTCGTATATTAAGTCAGAAAGTTCTGACACGGCGGACTACTTTCGGCTGCTACAGCCAATCACGTTTGCGTAAATGGATTACCCTGCTATTACATTTCGTAATTGAGACACGAAAACTCAAGTTTTTGTGTACGGTAATCCTTACGAACAAATTACGTATAGGATGACGCAAGAAAAGTGATACATTTTGGTATACATGGCTAATATAAAATATAAAGTTTAATTCAACACACACAATTGCTCCCGGATTATATTGAAATGTCGATTTGCGGGATTCTTCCTCAACTGAAATGGGATATTCCATTCGCGGAATATCGAACGTAAAAATTCATGTTTCAAATCCATTAGCCTTTCTGTTTCATTGTAACTGTATCGATCCGCGGTACAAAGCGCAGTTAATCTACGTCCTATTCTGCTTGTCGACGAAGTTTGCCATTTATCGTAGCCCGGGTTAAATTCAAATGACTTTCTGGGTCACCTTGGGCGCGAAATGACGTTTCGTAACGACGTGATCGTCGTCGATATTTCCTTCGGTTTTTTTTTTCTTTCTCTTTATTTTAGTTTTTCTTTCATTCCGTCATTATGTATTAATTATACGTTTCAAAAACGCACATTGAGTTCGGCTGATCTCATTGCCCGCTTGTTCTTATATTCTTTGTCCCTGTTCCTCACGGTCCGTATAGTCCTTTCATCAAAATAGATTTAAGAGGAGAACCTCGAAGTGAGCTTTAAGATGGCTTATTGCGGTGGTCGACATGAAAAGAATCGAGTGGTTCATGACGAGGCGAGAAGAAGGAACGAAACAAAGCAAAAAAGGAGACATACCCTATTATTATCAACTAAATGTTTCATATTTGCGAGGTTTCATCTTTTTGAAGACATAAAATGAATATATCTTAAAGCTATTGTTAAAAGCACTTTAAAAGCAAATAATTTTTCAAAAATTAATTAAAGTAATTCTTTCATAATGTTCATTAAGCAAAAGAGCACTCTCTACAATGATGATATCTTTATATTAATGAAAATTAAAAAGTATTAATAACAACTTTGTAATTGTATACATAGTGACAATATTAATAATAAAATGTAAGCA
Source organism: Trachymyrmex septentrionalis (assembly GCF_001594115.1). Classification (NCBI taxonomy): domain Eukaryota; kingdom Metazoa; phylum Arthropoda; class Insecta; order Hymenoptera; family Formicidae; genus Trachymyrmex; species Trachymyrmex septentrionalis. The sequence continues at coordinate 1,690,257 of NW_017305988.1, read as the reverse complement.
TTGAAATTAAACAAATATTGATTAAAATTCTTTGGAAAAAATTATTTTAAAACAAAATTAAAATATGTATGAGACAAGAAAGAGAGGAAGAGAGAGAGAGAGAGAGAGAGAGAGAGAGAGAGAGAGAGAAAGAGAGGGAAAGAATATTTATGTTGTTGCTAATTTACATCCGTTAGCGTGCTTCTAATTAACATGACCTATTAAATGCTTTCAAGCGTGGAAAATACTACCATGTGACATATTCTGCTACATCATCACTCACACACACACACACATGTATATATATATATATATATATATATATTCGATTATTTCAATATTTAAATTACCATTTACAAATAGTCCTTCACAAATTGGCTGAACATTTAAGAAACATGTATGTTATTAATTTCGTTTCATACATATATTTATAATAATTATAGCATACGCTAATATATGTTTAATATGTTTAGTTATTGCATAGAAATGGAAATCTCCGAAAATCACAGAATAATCAAAAAGAAAGCTATTTATAAAGAAACAAATCAAACATACATATACAAAGTAATTTATTCTTTGTATGTTTGATTTAAAAAAATGCAAAATAAAATCAGAAATTTCTCATTATAAATACAGTCTACTTATTTGCAATATTAAACTTCTAATTTATACATCACTCATATTAAAATTGTCGGAACTAATATTTGTATTTACAATATGAAAATATGTACTTTATTCGAAAATTCATTCGAGAAATTAGTCAAATTAATATCATATTCTCTCTCTCTCTCTCTCTCTCTCTCTCTCTCTCTCCCTTTCTATTTCAAATATCCTTAAGGGATTTATGATTTATGTATTATAGGAATGAAATTATTCGACTATTTCTCTATCTGTATTATATTGCGTTAGCCTTCTTTCGTCTTAAATCACATTTGCACCGACATTGAATTTTTCTGCTGTAACGTTCCATCCATCAAACTACCTTCTTCTTACGCTATCAAATCCAACGAAAAGGTACTTTTAATAGATTTCGCTTTGCTGTTTCACTAACATTCCTTCCTGTGACTGAGAAGAAGGATAAGAGAATAAAAGACATCAATGAAGAAGATAAAGAAGGGAAAGGAAGATTAGGAGAGAAATAATACAAATAAAATTGAGAAAGGAAAGAGAAAGCGTGAAAGTATTGTAATGGCCAGGACAAAGATATCTTCGCGAAGCAGAAGAGAACAGAAGAGACAGAAACGTCCCAGTGTATTTTTAACATGGCTTATCTGGCCAAAGAACGAATAACTAAACAATGTACGAGGGGAGAAAAAGGTCGATTTGTAAGCTTTAATTGACTCTCAATTTGCATATTAAGCTAGTAAAATCAAATAAGCTAATAAGTACACTAATTTCAGGCGTTTATATATATATCTATCTATCTTTACGCATTATTCTCCGTAATTATGTATACCTACATATCTTATAAAAATAGCATTACACAGCTGTTATTGTAAACTATTTTAAAGAAAATATTCTTTTTCGCCAGTATTGTAAACTGCAGCGAGAGCTAAAAGCGAGATTACCCGTTCAAATTTCCAGCGATGTGCGGCTGCTAAAAATAATATTGACACATATCTAGTAGCGATAATAGCGCTAATATGCTTTTCGGCTATAACATTTTAATTCGATAGATGATGCGCACAGCTCGAGTTTCTGTTTTAGTTTCGACTTCGGCTCGATTGTATACGATAGGATCTCAGCTCGAGTTGACTTACTGCTGGGTGATTTCGGAAGGGGATCGTATTTGCTATTCGTGTATAACTATCTATCGCTATCTAATGCTATCTATTACCTTACAAACTATGTATTCGGTTATGCTGTAATAATCTTTTTGATATGTGTAAAATACAAATTACATTTTATGTACGTGAGATGCTGATAATAAATAAAGCTCAGTCGAAGAAGCTTCAATAATTTGTTTTGAAGTAAAGTAATACAATGCGCGTTTCATCGTAATTTTTTTATATTTTAATTTATTTGTTTTACTATCTTGATTTTACGTAAAATGCATATGCATATATTTTCGTGCTAATATTTATGTTTCTATATAATAAATTCTACTTAATGTTATATTCCATAACAGGATAGAATTTAAAATTAATTTTATAAACATATAGAAATGTTTTTGCAAATAATTTCAACAGCGATTTTGACAACGTATAAATAATAATCTAATTTACCTACATTTATTTCTGTAAACGCGAATATGTAGGTTGAAATAAATTCGTAACACTACAAATTTAAAAATTCAAGCAGCTTTAATTTCGATAAAAATGAACAAAATTTAAATAAAAAAAAAAAAGATTTTAAAGCTTAAAATCGCTACTTTCAAAAGGTCTATGTTTTTTGAGTTTCAGTACGTTTGATAATTATTACGAATAGAAACCTACAAACTGGACAAAATAGAAAATTTTCTGCTCTTTTTGTGGATTTTATTGAATTGTTATAATTGTTAATTTTTTTTAAAAACATAGACATGATATGAAATAGTACTACGAACTTTTATTCCGATTTAATAAGGGAAGGTCACCGACATATCACTTTGTTTTTAGACAATATTTTTTAAACAAAAGGTAAAAATAGAACTTTAAATACATAAATACAAACTAAAAAGTGTCTTCTATCAGATAATATAAGCAGTATTTATAATACTGTTTGTAATTTTGCAATAATTAATTTTTTCGTAAGATAAGCAGAAATGAGCATCTAACAAAATGGGCTCCAAAACTGACACAGTGAACAGTAATGCCACATATTATTATTCTTTTTCTTTTACAAAAATTATTTATATAAAATACTTATAAGTAAATATATATAAGATTTTCCAGAATCTTTTCACTTCGATGTAAAACATTTTTGTTGAATTATATACGTATTTATTTTATGCTGTTCTGCAAATTAACACGATAGTTTTTCAAGAGCTTTCCCATAAATGTACCATTGCCTTCAGCTTCGACAGAGTTATTTGACAATATGAAGCAATGTTACAAATATTATGCTAATAAGATTAGCTTATGATTTGTTTTACAGACAGTGCCAGTGTTTACGCTGCACCCCAATTTTATATTTAAAACCATATCGTAAAAAAACTAAGAAAGAAAATAATATAAATAAAACTAATTTGGAAAACTGCAAGCATTTAAAACAACGCATTTAATATTATTAATAATATAGTTATTATTATTTAAACGTAAAATTACGTAATTTACAAAAGAAAATCGTAAGAATTTTATTTTTGCATTCATACAATTTGTTTTTAGCTAATTTCATATAGAAATAAGGCATAAATATACGAGTTATGCATTTACACTTTTTTAATTAACTAAACAGATCATGTTTTTATTAGTATTAATGAAGTGCAATAGTTAGTTTCTGAGAAATAAGGGGGGTGTCACTTTAGGAGTCTTATGTCAGTATCGACGACTTTCCTCTACGTCTATTTATATATAAATAGCTTAGTTTCAGTTTAATACTCACTGCGTCCTACAAAGTTAACATGATTAATAGATTGCTGCATCTCCCGCAACGTACATATTATATTTGATCGATATTTGCAATATTACGACATCAATAAAACAAATTTGAATAATAGAATAAGTTCTATCGTCGACCTCTCTCTCTCTCTCTCTCTCTCTTAATTATAATTGTAGCAATGTGTAGTCAATAAACAATCAAAATTTTATTTCCAGAATTCTTATATGACTTGATTCGCAATCACAAGAGTAGATTCCAAAACTTTCATAATACGATTCAACAATTAATCATTTTTTAAAAAGAATACAAAAAGTTTCAAATTCGATAAATTCTCATTTTCAAATTATAATAAGTATAAATGCTTTATATAAAAATCACATCAGTATAAATATTAGTTATAAACTATTGACAATCTTCATAAACAGTTCGAAAAATTAACATAAATTAAACGATCAGTTTTAATTCTTATAATCACTCTTAATATTATTAGATATGCTCTTTTGGAAATTATTCACACGCGTTATAATATCAATTATCAGAATTTTTTTATTTTATTATATTTTATTGTATTTTGTAATCTGAATGTTTATGTGTTTTTTAACCTGAATGCTTATGAGTTTTAGAATCGAGAGATTTTAAGATTATAAGATACTGACGTTTCTTTATGAGGAATATTAATTGAAAGTTATAACGCGATAATAACGTCGCAAAGTTTGGCAACTTTAAATAACTTTGTCGGTTATAAGAGATTCCAATGACGAGAAAGATACTGATAATTAAAACACCTTCTATCGGAAAAATCTAGGAATGTTCAATAAATAAGATTCGGAATAATAAGAATATTCAAAATAATATTTGAAAAATGCCCATTTTATTATTTTGTAATTATCATACAAAAAAGAAAGAAAGAAATAAGAAGTAAAAAATGGTTAATCCAAATATAGTTTAATTTTTAATATGCTTAACTTAAAACTCATTTTAAAGCTTTCGTCGTCTACATATATGATTAACTATTATAAAAATATAGTCAATAAACTTGATACAATAATACAAAATATTCTTTCTAACTAGACAATAAGGAATACGATACTCAATTGTAATCATCTAAAATTGATTCACAAAGTAATAACATTCGAATGACGTGTCGCATAATACATCATTGGACAACACAAGTTTCAACTTTTTTTTATTCAACGGTTTATTTAGTTCTTTTGTAGTTCTCTTCCAAGCAGCTTTTGATATATTTGTTTGGCAACTTCATGTGCAGATGAAAAAGAAATTCCCCGGTCTATTATCAACGGATTTCACGCCTCATCGATCGTCTCTACGATTTCAGTGCCGTGTGCCTGTCGACGAAGAAGATTTTTCGGTTTTCTTTTAACGATCCGATGCACCTAAAGCCTCTTAGTTTATTTCCTTTATCAGATTTCCTAACTCGCTTCTTTCCGCTGATAAAACTGAGCCGCATTTGATTCCTATTGCGAACAAGATCTTTACCGTAATCCTTTGTCAGATATTTTCAATGATTAAGTTTAAATCTTTTTTTATATCATTTTAATTGTGTTATATTACATGATTGAATAATGTATTTTAAAAAATTTAATAGAGAAATATATTGAGAAGAATATGCGAATATCGAAGAGAATCGTCTCTCATAGAAATCTCATCATAGAGATTAATCATACACATGAATAAAGAGAGACACTTTCGGAGGCACTTAAGTACGTACTTCCAATTGTAAAATCAATCATAAAAAAGTTAAGTGTTCGGATGTGCATTCTCGTAAAGGAGAGACTGTGGTAATGATACTAAAAAAGTTTCACTTATGCCGAGAGTATTTCAAAATATCATTTAATAATTTCGTACTAGGTTTAAAGACTTGCAAGTAAATAGACTGTGTAAAGAGCAAAATAAGCTCGTTTTATAAAATAATGTTTTTTAATATTGCAACAAAAAATAAAGTGTTTAAGAAGCGGTTAAGCTTCTAAAAGTTTTATTGAAAGACGCTTATTGCAAATATGCAATTAAAATCAAAAGACCGAAAATTGTATTTCAAAGATTTTCTCTTAATTGAGATGTCGAATTCCAAACATAGTCAAGTAAATCGATGGAAGAGAACTTTTCACGGTTTCAATATTCTGCAAAATTTACCGTCTCTGAGCTATGTTAGAACATTTTACGTAAGTGCTGACTTCGTTATTAATTTCCCAGACAGCTGACTGGCTTGACTGATATGATCGATAAACACGATGAAAGAAAGTCCATCAATATAGAGAATTATCGAGAAACGATTTTAATATTCTAATAACATTATTCCACTACAAATTTCATCATTCGATACTGATTGAATCATTCTAACGGTATAACCACACATTCAATATATTGTCTTCTTTATATCGTAATAATATTCTTGAATTGTTTTTTAATGGTATTTTATCATTGTCATATTTAAATTAAATAAATATCCGTAACTTTATTTACACAAAACACATTTATCAATTTTCATTTTCTGATATTAATCATCTTTCTAAAATTCCACATAGTTCTTGGCATCATGATTCCAAATTTAATTTTTAATTCGTGTCCATAAAAGAAAATGTTTAGGATAAACATTATCTTTTCTTTATATTAGAAAAAAATGAGTAATTGCATTTTTCCTCAAACGAAAAATACTGGGATAAATTTTCAGTCTGTTCCTGTAACTTCATAAATTTCATATAAGTAGATTACATACTTTATTTGTGATATTCTGCGATCAATAGATAGGATAAACATGACCTCGACAAAACCGGATAATTCAAACTATAATCTAACTATGTTGAAGACAATAAGAGTTCCGTAACGTTCTACTTTTTCCTTGATGTGAATTTATCGAATTCATTAGAATACGTACAGGAGAGAATATGTGATAATTGACTTCCGCTCGGCTGTTAGTCTAATATAAAAACGTTATTGCATCTATAATTGGTTTCGTGTTCAGTGATTTTATTTATAGATATAATAATGCATGTTCAATATTTACACGCACTTTATCTTATGCTGTCAGGAATTTAAAAAGGTTTAAAATGTCTTCTCTCTCTCTCTCTCTCTCTCTTCTCTCTCTCTTTCTCTCTCTTTCTCTCTCTTTCACTATCTGATAACAGTTGGTGCTTTCCAACAAGGACACAGACACTGTGCAATACAGTGAATGATTACATCCTTGTGTTTGCCTACGTTAAACAAGCATGAAATGACTTACTGTGTTACACAGTGTCTGACTGTGTCCTTGCTGGAAAGCAGCCAGTATCATGCCGTAAATCATAAGTGTGCTCTTAATGCTCTTTTAATGGATAAATTTTTTACAGTCCAAGTTCAAGTTTCTAGTTACAGACAAATTAAAAATACTATTATTTCAAGTTATACATAATACTTCTTCAAAGCTTTTATTTTAACTTTAGGCTTATGCCTTCTAATGCTTCTATATATTATTAGTTACGTTGAATGTTGTGCTTAAATGTTATTCCTATACTATTGAATATATTATATCATTTGAAAATAGATACTTTTTATTAATAAAATTAATTTATAATAGTATTAGTATATATGAATTAATTTGTATACAAACATTATAAATCTTCGAAAATTCTTCCAAGAATATATAGATAACTTTAAAGAATACAATCCAAATATAACAATTCTGTAATAAAATTAAGAAAAGTAACAAAATAAAAAATTTACGCATGTTCAAAAACTAGTTAAATATTTTTGCGATTATTATTCGTGTACATATCGCAAATAAACAAACGATTAATTTTGATAGTTTTTGCACACCCGTACATACATATACATTTTGTTAGTGTATATGTATGTACATGTGAATATTAAATTTTAAGGCTGCAGTATCCATACGTGATGTATAATAGAAATCGTTTTTCGGTAATTCGTATGCGGAATTCGTTCGGGAACGCGTTTGCCATGCAGGTTGCCGATTTGCATAGAACGGATATTCGCGAGCGTTCGTGCTTGGTAGCGCCGAATTTGCAAATCTCTCCACGCGCCGAACTTCAGATCCAAAAGGAGCTTTTTGCTCTGTCAATTCTACAGGTTACCTCTCGCAACTCGCAAGTTTCACAGAGTTTCATAGTCGGTGTCGTACGACGATCGATACTTGAAGGGAGACAAATGGAACATAGATGAACACGCGAACCAGTGTGTAGAGAAAAGTTCTCTGCTTGCGGGAACGCAAAGAAATCGGTATTCTTGAAGGCATTTACAACGGAATTTCAGTATCGTGTAGGCGACTCGTTTATTTCTTTGAATTTTTTAAATCGTCGAAACGTCAACGCGTTCGCGTAGAATTTGCACGACGACTGATCAGGTTGTCTACAAATGTCCCAAGAATGCAAATCAAGAGCTAACACTTACGTAGTGCGCGTAACATCAATAAATACTTTGTTTAATAGAGTTATTACTTCTCTCTTAGGTATTGATAATTTTATTTTTTAGATATTGAAAGGAGATGGTTTCACGTTTGTTTCGGTAGATCCGCGTCAATCGTTACAGCAAGCAGGGACAAGAAGGTAAATATCAAAGTTCAAGGGGAGATCGCGTCGGAGCAAGGATAAAGTACGTTGGCGTTAAGAGATCTTAGTGCTTCTCCCTCGAGAAAAGCCGTGAGGCAGATGAATAAAGGCGAAAGGGAACAAATGACGGATAGAGAAAGCTACAAGCCCATCTATCGAGTCAATGCATAGGCAACTACTAGAAGAACAATGAGTCCTAAATACCACCGACTCTACCTCGACGTTGATCGCTAGTCGTTCACGTCCCTTTTCTCTTTCCCGTTCTTCGATATTTTCTGCTGATAATTCTGCAATTTCTACAAAATTGAGATAAATCGTTTTTTCAACGATCCGATAGCGATTTCAGAATATCGCTACACATTATGCAGACAAATTTTATTTCATACACAGTACACACATTCAAAAAATTTCAAATATTCCCTTAGAATAGACCGAAAATATTGCATTACACAATCAATATCTACAGTAAAAAAGCGGCAAGCAACACAGTCAAGAATTATTTTGTCATGAATTGTGGTAACATTAATATTTATTTGCATAAAAGTATCGATTTCATTTTCACACTGGATTTTATTATACGTGGTCTCTCTTTAAGGTGGTTTTTTAGTAAAGTGCTGAAAATTTGAAGTGCCTCTCACCAGAGCCCATCCAAAATTGCAAATATTTACATAATTTGAATAAAATATTAAAACTACGTGTATATCTTAATGAAACAGTGTGGAACATACGATAGTAAATCAAGAGCTGCATCTTTATCGAACGAAAGAAAGATGAGATTATGTTTACTTTTCAAGATTAAATTTATATACGGCAAGTTTATACACATTCTGGTAAATATCCAGAATGGCCGTTGACCTATTACTTTTTTGTGATTATTAAAATTGTAATTTTTGAAACTATTATAATCTCGTCCTTAAGAAAAGTCTATGATAAGATTTGTGTGGAGTTAGTAAAAAAAAGAAGCGTCTGCGAGCCTTATCTATCACTAAATTATACATGAAAGCTTATATTTTTAATATTTTTTTCTTTTTTATGTAACCATAGAATTTTGCATATGTCAATTTCAGTACTTCAATTTCATTAAATAAAAAAATTAGACATTTCTACAACTCGATTTACTAAAGAACCACCTTAATTGTTAAACTATAATCCTTTCTGAGCGAACATAAACATGTAATGAATCTCTCATTATTTTACAAGATTTAGATGTGCTTTGCAATTCTCTATATAATGAATATTGATTAATGTGGCCATATTTGCTTGAAATTTAATAGCAATTTCTCTTAATTCGAACGTGTTTGCCCTTTTTATTTCGAATATTTGAATATCAAAAATTATTGATAAGAACTTCCCTCCCCTGTTGCCGTATAATTAAACACAATATACGGCGAAACATCCTCTTTTGTTTCATGTATGTTAACTGCGAAATGGAATCGGGAACAGAATGATAGAAGATAGAGAATTGCCCCAGTAACATATTTGTTCTCATTATTACAACTATTTTATCTCTCTCTTTTTCTCTTTTTATGTATATTATTAAATTAAATAATTATAATTCTAAATTGGACTAATTGGAAGATAAATTTAATTAAATAAGGGAAATCTTATCATTGATCAAAGCTGATCAGAGGGTGATATTCATAGTCCATTCTTATTTTAAAATCATCTTAAGTAACGTCTTAAAATGGTAATACGGCTCTCTTGATTGGTTCAATAAACGTTTTAAAACATCTTAAGGCTCTCTGATTGATTCAATAAACATCTTAAAACATC
>NW_017305988.1:1675155-1680324 GCF_001594115.1 Trachymyrmex septentrionalis | reverse complement strand
TTTTAAAATCATCTTAAGTAACGTCTTAAAATGCTAATACGGCTCTCTGATTGATTCAATAAACATCTTAAAACATTTTAAGACTAGACGATTCTAAATATAAGAATCGATTATGAATACCGCTCTTAATACTTAAATATTTTGAAGTGAATTTATAATACATATTCCAACTCTACAAACCGCACACTAAAATCTTTTTCGATCTTAAAATGCAATTATGAACGGAACTAGAGTAGTAATATCACGTATTAAATTGACAAGCAATTTAATAATATTGATGTTAATAAGTAAAAAAAATATGTTTAATAAAAAATTCTGTTATAATCGTTAAAATTAATGAGACAAAGATGTTGTGTACATTTATGAAACGTACACAAAAATTATGATATAAGAAAACAGAAACGTATTCAACAACGTATACGTCGTCATACCTCGTTTCGTAGATGTGGCAGTCGGCATCGATGTGAGCTGCGATGGGATGCCGGCCCTATCAGTGGCAGTGATAGCCCACAGCCGAGTCTCGTGCCCTTTCGCGGACCTCGTCGTCGTCGTCGTCGTCTTCAGGACGAGCCACTAACCTGGTAGTCATCTCCACCACGACGACGGCCAGTCGGTCATCGTCTATCGATCAAGACACGTACACTCTAAAAGCATAATAGAATTTTTCCTCAAAATATAAATACAATAACAATGATTAAAAAATATGGTAATACTCCAAATTAGGGGACCTCCCCCCCCCCTCCCCCAATGATCTTCACCTTGAAATATGTTGTCAAGGTCGTGACACCAAGTGACCTCCAACAAGTTTTAGCCGTTGCTTGTTAAAAAGGTATAAACGAAAGGAGTGTGAAAAATGATGTATCTTTTCTACTAAATATATAAAACAGAAATTTTCTGCTTTAAAGTATATTTTACAAACACGCGAAGCGACTCCCACCCCCCCTGTTTCGAAGCACATGACTTTCCAAAGAAATATAGTCAATCTCGAAAAGTCATGCGCCCCTTGGTAGGGGGAGGGGGAGGGAAGGTGAGACTGTGGGAGTCGTTTCGTGTGAAAGTATTAAAATGAGATATTATTTTTTTAAACTTTTTTCATTAATAACTTTTTAACGAATAACGAGCGACGGCTAAAACTTGTTGGAGGTTACTCAGAATCATGACCTTGACAATATATGTCAAGGTCAAGGTCATTGGAGGAGACCCCATAATCTGGAATATAAACAAAAATATATAAGATTATTTAGTATAAACATGAGAATTATTGTATAATTGTTTGTAAAATTGACAACTCTTTTCAAAAATTGTACGAAAACTAATATAAATAAGCGTAGTTGTTACTGCAATATTGATATAAAAATGCAGTTGTTGGTCTGTTTTTTTTGTTCCTACACTAGAATTTTCTTTCGACAAGTATCAAACATATACCTATCTTATTTTAAGTTCCAAAAGTGTACACTGATTCAGCCACAGAAAATAGACCTTATGATTGATAATCCATAGCTATAACTTTCTTTTTATATGCCAATATGATTGAGCTATTGCTTATCTACAATAGAGAATTGGTAGACTGCGGCTGATGTGAAAACTCACAGATATTACATTGTTTTCTAAACATTAGAATGAAAAAACAAAGAACAGTTTCGTATATTTAAAAGTTTATTCGAGCTTAAATGCACTTTCTATAATAAAAAATATTACTTTTATAAGACTGTTCTTAACATCAGTTATATTTGAAAAACTTGTTTTATCACTGTAAATTTAATTATAAGTTCCTGTGATAAATAAAAAGCACATTGCATTAAAGATGGATTACGCAAGATTAACCTATTTAGTATATATAAAATAAGTTATAATTTATTTTATTGTGTCAAACTTTAAATTCAACGCCTACAGCGAAAATTATCGACGAACGTGAAAAGGTTTTTACCGCGACGGGAACAAAAGTTTGTTTTACTAGTGCTTGAAGCGTTAAACCTTAATGACAATTTCTTGTTCACTTATGAAGTTAGAATCAACTTTTTACTATCCGTAAAGTTAAAATAGCCGTTCACAAGATGCTCGGTTCGTATCTTCTTAGCAGAATATTTTAATTAATAAAATCTTTTATTATAATATTATATTCCTTTAATGATTCTGATATTGTAAATCGTGTTTATGTTTTTTATGATCGTTCAAATAGTAAATAAGATAGTTTTAATTTTAAAGACTTAAAAATACATAAAAATGTTCTCTATAATATTTTACTTTAAATAATATATTCTAAATTAATTTCAAAATTAATATTATTTTTGTAACAATTTTCTAATATAATTATAAAATTAAACAATCTAAAATAAACTACTTTCTTTTTAAATGGATATGTGATTATATGTGTCAACGACGTCAACGTGATTGTCGTTATCTCTTTTTTTTCTAATTCAAAACATTAACGTGGAATATATATCTAAATATTTAATCCTATGAAATAGGTACGATAGCTCAGTAACCTCGAATAGTGGCACGGCAGAAATGGCATCGAAAATTTTCGTATCGCGGCAGAAATTGCATTCCTCCCTCCTCCCATCTGTGATCTTGCACGGCCATTTCAATTTCGCGGGTATTCCCCGTTCCGGGAGATACGATCGATTGACGCGTCATAGAAAAATAGCAGCATGCGATTTACAAATTTTTCATTTGTGCCTATGCATGTTTGACATTTTATGATTGTGCTATTTAATTGACATATTACGCCTTTTGAGACATATCTACGTTAAAGGTATATCTACTAAAAATTCATAATTTTTTGTTCTTGCGTACGTACAAAAAGGATTTAAATAATATTTGATCTCTTTCTGTTATCCACGTTGCAGAAAAACTAATCCTTAATTACACATAGACAATTACATGTAATTATTTATAATAAAGATTAGCTTATAAATAATTATTTTTATATTTCTGACGTGTTACAGCATTGAATCATAAATAATTATTATTTGTTATTTCTTTCGTGCATGGTCCTTTCTTGAGAGATTTTTTATTCTCTGTGATAGCGTTATAACGATCGCTCTACTGCAAAACGTGCAACTATGTGCCACGAATTTGCATATACTAACGGAGTTCCGTAGAACTAGTGCATAGATCCACAGATATTACAAATTGATATGCTTGATAGCTGTATATCTATGTTCACAGTGACAAGATGAGGCGTAATAATGATAATGAATGGATAATGCGCACAAATATTAAAACTTGTCTAGCTTCATAAACCGATTGAAATCGTGTGTGAAGCCTCAATTCCATTATATGAATCGAAAAACTCTCCAGGTAGAGATTGATATTCAATTATGTATCAACGTAGTTTTAGAAAGCATTTTATCCGTCAAATAATTTTTTCAAAGTTATTTCGACGAGAAGCGCGAGATTAAAAAGGAGAAAAAAAAGGAAAAAAACATAAATTATTCGATTAATTTAAGAAAACTAAAAAGAAACAAATTTTTCTTCAATACAGAAAGTTTGTAATCATTTATGATTTATTTTGTTTTTATTCGTAATATAATATTCAATATATTAATTATTTTGAGTAATAGTAAAGTATCAGATATAAAATTTCTGTCATGTTCAATTAAATTTAGTTAAAAAATTATATTTGGCTGTCCATGGTTGATTATCTAATATCTTTTAATTTTAGATATTCTGTAAATGTGATGTTTTCTAATTTATTTTCTAGTATCCATCATAATTGAATGAATACTTTTCTGATAAAGCGCGCGCGCCTATGTATATTTGCGCGTGTGATTTTTGTTTTTATGTTTATTTAATCATTTTTTCAGTTTATTTAATTATTGTTATTTAATCATGTTTATTTAATCATTTTTCAGTTTGTTATTCCGTGAATTCGTTGAAATTTGTATGTATGTACATACAAATTTCACGTAAGTTTCACATCGATCTTCTCGCCAATTACTCAATTACTAATAAGCCATATGTCACTACATCAGATATATCTCACGCATGTCATTAGTAAGATCTGTAGAGGGAAATGTAGATGTGCGGAGTAGTGTGGAAATTATCGAGTGGATGGTCCCATCAAATCACTATCGTCGATCTTGCCTTGAGAGAGAAGTTACCACATTACTTTATCGTTTCCTCTGATACGGTAAAGTGATTAATGCCATTATATTGAACACAAACGAGTGAAGAGATTCGATCGAAGCGAGAAAAATTCACATAAAAATATTGGGAAGTGCCTTCCATTTAGTTACACAAGTTAACACAAAATGTCGTTTTATCTTTTTTTGAATTTTTCATGAATAACAAAGACAGAATGATACTTGTGTCGACTTGTGTCACTAAATGAAAAGCACTCATTATTAGGTACCAAGACTTGACCGAATTTGACTTGACCGAATATGATTCTCTTCATACATTTATTTTGAATATTTCTCGGTTCATTTTTATTTAACGTTGTTCATTATATTATATCATCTATTGTATAAAAAGTTATGTATCTACAAAGAATCTAATTAAAAATTTAAAAATTAGTTATTGGGACATTGAAAAATCATTAAAGTAATCAAATATTTATATTGCATTTAAAAAAGTTCTATTTTTCGATGTAACAGAATCGGAATTAATTAATGAGACGAATATGACGAGACGTTAATTATCTTGATATTACGAAACTAAAAATACATAAATTATAATATTTTGTGCAGATAGATTTATTAAATCTTTCTAACTAATAAATTCTTGCGATCCCACAATAAATTCCAATAATCTGTTTCTAATAAGTATGAAAGTAGACCATTATCGACGTATTTTTAATAGGCGTAAAAGAAATTTATTTAGCAAAAAATGCATATATAGTTTCATCGGAATAAATAATGTTTCTTACAAGATATACATATATTAGTTCCACGAACTTCCTCTTAAAAGCAAATGAAGGAAATATTGCCAATAATACGTTAAGGAAGAACTATTGTTGTCTTTTCAGCTATTTCTAGTGAGAGATAAAAACATTTATTTTAAGATATCTCGAGACGACTAAATACTAGACTGCTAGGAATATGAGCTTATTGCACGGTTATTGGATAAAAATGAGTAGAAGCTCGATCGAAAGAAAAATCTTAGGAACTGCTGTAAGATAGAACTGCGCAGCGTATCGTAATATTTGTTGTGAAAGAGGCTTTT
>NW_017305988.1:1662176-1675055 GCF_001594115.1 Trachymyrmex septentrionalis | reverse complement strand
TATATATATATACACACACACACACACACACACACACACACACATATACATATATTTCTTCTCTTATTCTGTGATAACATTAGTTTATTAAATAAAGTCTTTATTGTTATAGTAAAAGCAAAGGCCTTCTAAATGAAATAATGTTCATTTTACTTGAAATTAATATTGAATTTATTGATAATAAGAATTTTATAGAAAAATCACTAGGCAAATTATTCGTCTACGTGCACATAACAAAATGAATTTTAAATGAAATTTACTTGAAAAGATAAATATAGAAGATATTTTGCGGACGTTTTTTTTATCAGTTTTTATTTTTTTTATTTAGAACGTACCTTTTGGCCTCACGATGTTTTGCTGGATTGTTTCATTCTTCGATGGTACCGTTTGATACCGATTTGTACAGCTGATCCAATACGATGTTCGCAAGTACCTGGCACGAAATGGAGACAATTGGAGCAATTTGAAGAAACACTCAGCCGTAGGTACCACCGCACGAAAGATATCTTTGAGTTCCCCGTGTTTTTTCCTCTTCTATGCAATCACACACATATACACACATATACACACACGCATACACACACACGCACCCAATGCCTAGCCTCGTCTTTCAGGAAACGGTACCGTACCAAGGACATAAAGTTATACCGCCCAATCTTTTCGAGGCTCTACTACCACAAATGTCTTTCCACGTCGTTAGGGTCACGTACATGCTACAGAAAATATCGGGGATCGACTCCACCTCGAAATAATCTCCTGCGATGACATTAGCAAAAGGCGCGAGTCTTCCTTCAAATCATGTCTCGAGAACATTGATATTCCGGTAGTGACGTCAACGATACGCAGTAATTCTCTTTGCCGAAGTCATGTCGCGAGCGTAATCTCTCATAATACGTAACTTAAACAGAAGTACGATGACGTCCCGTTCGGCTCCGGACGCATGTCGAGATTCCCCTTGGAGACGGTTAAGTCAACAGATTCGAGCCTCGCGATCGACCGACCCCACCGTCCTTGCGGGTATCCATATCCCCACAATTTCTCGTCATTTCGTCCTTCCCTTCAATCTCTTTCCGACCTCAAGACGCTCTTCTTCTAGTTTTCCGTCGAGTTCGTCGAACCAGCGGTACCAGAATCATGCTTCCATCCTCTACGTGTTCATCGGTTTCCGTTTATTATTTTCCTTTCTCGCACGCGCAGACACTCGGTAAGTGGCTTGAACTAAGATCAGCTCTTGGACACATCTTTAGTCGAAGACAAATGTATGTCTCTCATGCTTTCGGTGTCAGTTACGAGTCTTTGAGTGTTTGCAGCGGAATATCAATACTCTTGACAACGAAACGAGCGAAACCCGAAGAAAAGGTCGGAGCTGAAAGCAGAATCCTCGCCGTTTGATCGCGTTCAATACTTGTCACTTTGAAATCACTTTATAGTTCACGCCGTCTTGCACAGCACTCATTTTTACTCAATATTTTTATTTTGTGTCATCGCACATCTTGTTTCCGAAAACAAGAGAAAATTTATTAGAGTGAATGGATAGGACCGTGTTTTTAAATTAAAAGATTCATCTTTTATCACTTATTTAATCAATATTTTGTCACTTGAAGAAAAAGTAAATGGAGGAAAAATAAAGGGAGAGCAATGTAATATGTTGAAAAAGAAGAAAAGATGAGTGCATGTCTATTGATTTTATCATTGCGTAGAATGTTTCATTATTTGATAGCATTAAAGAGCACTCTAAGGAATCTCGTCGCCCATTACAGCTCGGCAATTTATAATAAATTTCCTAGTTTTCTCCTCCTTATTGCAGCAACTCTGCAACGACCTACGGTCCATGAATTACTGATGCGTTTGCATATTGATGTGCGCGAAACGCTAAAACGAAACGTGTATTTTTGGAAGCGCCTGCTATGCAGGGCATTGCTTGCAGAATTCTACACAATGGAATACTTAAGTGTGAGTCACTGCATAGCACTTGGTAAAAATATCATAGCTATTCAAATTTCTATTATACTTTTCTTCGAAAGGATATGTCTTCGATATCTCGCATTTCAATTTCTTGAAATATATCTAGTGTATAAAGTTCAGTCCGTAAAGTAAACATTCTTGACATAAATATGTATAGTTAAAAGAAGCAGCAGAATTAATATCCTCTTATATAATATGTAGATTTTTGTAATACATATTCCTCTAGTTAAGAATGTATAATTACATATGTACAGATTGTTTTTCCCTACATTGAACTCGTAATAACAATAAAATTAGAGTTAGTTCAGTTATTTTATTTTTGTAATAGAAATGTACGGATATTCCTTTACGATGTGAAAATTTATGCTTTGATCAGAAAAGCTGCTGAAAGCAACTGTTACAATTTTTGCATAACGAACAACAGGCGAAGTCTTTCTATTAGTCCCAGCTGTCGAGTTGAAATAAACGAATACATTCACACGTTTTTTGACAGATGAAAAAGGTATCCGAAAGAAGATGTTCAAAAGAGAAAAAGATCTGTAGATGTATAAAGGCATAAATGCTTGATTGAATTGTTTTATAGCATGACTATTTATACGGATTATCGGGACATGTATATGCTACGATGAGACATCCACTTACGCGTACATGTTCGATATGAGTACTACAGTGCAACAATGAGGAAAACAAAGTGGGCATGTTAAACGAAAATAATACGAATAATTTTTTCACTGAGAGTTTCATATAATCTCTCATTTTTTTATAACGTTATATAAAAAAAACATAAAAAAATTTTAGATGGCTAAAGAATCCTTAACATATTGTAATATAGTGCGCTTAATGAAGAGAAGAAAGTGGGGACATTAATCATAATTTTTACTCTTTTTTTTCTCTTGTTTTCTGTCTTTTAATGTTAGTAATTTATATTCATTTAAGTAAACCCGTAATTCTTTTCTTCTATTCGCTTTTTTATATATTTTTCGATCATTATTATTCACAGATTTCGTGATCAACGTTTTGTCATGGAATCTTTCTTTTAGATTACACGAAGAAATAAATAGATTTTCTTTTTTCTTGCTCTATATTCTTCACTACGTTGCTCTCTTTGAATGGTAACTGCAATCTTCGCGATTTTCATAAGAAAACCCGTAACTTTTTTTTAATTTCAAAATTTTGTTTTACGAAACAAAATTACCAACGATGCACTTTAAAAGATATATTCGCATCTCGCGTTATATCTGGAGAGTAAATACAAAATATGCTGTTTATACTTGAAATTCTTCAATCTTTTAGAGAAATTATCAATTCTCTCTCTCTCTCTCTCTCTCTCTCTCCCTCCTTCTCACTCCCTCTCTCTCTCTCCTTCTTCTTTCTCCCTCTCTCTCCTTTTGATCTTCTTTCAAATATCACTTTTCTTTTCACCCTATTTTTTCACGCGTCTCTTCCAAATATTGCTCCCACTCAAGAAATTTTACTCACTACCCCTCGCAATCTCTCGTTTTTAATTTTGATTTGTGTACTTCGTCCCTAGATATGATTCGCATTATGAAAACGCACGAAAAGTCCCTCAGGATGCTCGACATTTCCTCTTACTCCCTTTCATCTGCGATTATCACCACCCCTATCGCTGTATCACCCAACACGGATTTTATTTGCCGGCGGACGTGCTTGCCGTCCTCGCGGCGACGAGCAAAGCTGAGATAGACAACAGAGGAGAGGTGAAGCGAAGCAAGGCGAGGCGAGGCGAGAAAGAAACGCGCACACGCGTACCTACACTTACACATTTGACGAGATAGAGAGAGTGAAAGAGAAAGGAAGATATAGTATGTGTATATGTTGTGTGTGTGTTTGTGTGTGTGTGTGTGTGTGTGTGCGCGCGCGCGCGCGTGTGTGTGTGTGTGTGAGGGGGAGGGGGAGAGCAAGAGAGATAACGTAGAGAAAGAGACAGAGAGAGAAAAGAAAGAGATCCACTCGTAAGAAATGTGCTTACGGCACGAAGTCGCGCGCTTCACTGAGCTATCAGCGGGCATGCGTCCGCGTAGTAACCGGTAGCCCGCTACGAGCTTTCCCTGTCGTTTTTCCAACCCCCGCGCGTCTTCACGGCGCGGCCACCTCTTCCGAGAGCGGCCGCCGCGGCCGCCGCCGCCGCCGCCGCCACCACCACCGTCACCATCGCCACCACCACCACCAGCACCAGCAGCACCACCATCACCGGTCGCCCCCGCGCTTGGAACCCGTTCTCTCGCACCCGCCGGAGCGTGCGCGCGCGCTCACCTGCGTGCGGGATGCAACAGATGCACCGGACATGAATCCTCGACCCAGGGTGCGGTGCATGTATGCAGTTACGGAACAGTCGCGTATGTACAGACCCATTACACAATCGAACGTAACGAAGAATAGAAAAAAAGATAAAAGGGAGACCGGAACATATATATCGATTTATCGTGCCGGGTTATCTTTAGAAGATAGCACCGTTAGAAAATCGCATCTTTGTTCGTATTGTATGTTAATGATTTTATTTCTTCTTGGGAAAACAGCTAGCGCAGTTAAACATAAACAATTTTTATGCATTATTATTTACAGAAAGATTTTTAATATATTTGATATTTTGTGTGTGTGTGTGTGTGTGTGTGTGTAATATTACGATGTAAATTAAAATTGACTAAAGTGCATTGATTTCTCATATAATACATTACAACACACAATTATACAATTTACTCTGTAATAAATAATATTGCGCCACAAGCATCATTATTTGTTAAATATAACTTACTCATCAATAATGATTTTATTATTGAAAATCGTTATTGATGACCAGATAATATTTAATAAATAATAAAGCTTTTGTGAAGTATTACTTATTGCAATAAATTATGTATGTTTAATTGCGCATTATAAATAAATAAATTATACTAATAGAATTTGTAATTTTGTCATTTTTCAAAATTACCTCTTTTGATATAAAATTAAATCTACAATAAATAAACTGGAGAATTTTATATCATTATGTACATACATTTTCTGATTGTACACATGGAGTTTCTCATTGACACGTATGACTCTCATTAGACTTTTTGCTCTTTGGAAAATCGATGATGTGAGATGCAACAGTTACAACGTCATAATATATTGTAGATACATTAATTATAAGGTCATAATACACTGATGTAATCTATCTATAAATGGACATAGTAAAGAAACAGCACATAATACAACATGATACATAATACAACCCGCTCTTAGAAACTAGGCCAACTTAAAGAGTATCCACTTCTATATTATACGTCACAAACATTAAAATAACGTGTAGCAATAATTTCAATAAAAGTACTGGCAAATTTAAAAAGTGTTACAATATTTTTAATTATTAGAAATAACGCCAATTAAAAATTTTGTTTTCGTTTTCTGTCTAGTAGTTCTTATTTAATGAAGAAAAAGTAACAAACAAAATTTTCCGATCTGATATTAAAAAATAATTAAATCAATTTATGATAATTAAATACATTTTTTGTATTTTAATACATAATGCGATTTCTTTCGAAGTCATTTGTTTTTTTGTTAAAAAAAAGTTAATTGGTTAAAGAACAAAGCATTAAAAGATGACTCTGAGAAAGTGTTCTGCATAATATCATAAATTCAATTAAAGCAATTAAAATGATTGTAATTCAGGCGGTAGAAAATTTTGATGCATAAAAGAAAATTCTGTGTTGCACCTTGAATCCTTAAAAAAGCTAATTGAAATCCTTATTTTGTATCTGTATCTCTTAATGACAGTCTTTGTGTGATCGTTATATTGTTACGTAAAAGCTGCAGAATATAAGGCATTAATTAGCTTTTTTAAGGAATCAAAATGCAACACATTAGAGTTTTTTTTATTTATATAGCGTACCTATATTTATAAGGAAAAAAGAGCTTACAAACTAATTTACTCGTGAAATTTTTATATCAATTAATGGTCAAGATAGTTATTTTATGTTAGTATAATTTGATTTTATGACACATTGACTTTATTATTATAAAATTCTTGACCGATATATGTGATTTCTATGCTAATGTCTAACAGATCATATATATACTTATACGGATTTGATTTTGAAATAATATGTATCACAATCACACAAATTAATTTCCATTGCATTTATCATCAAGAATAATTTAATTAAGACTTTATATATGGTTGATCGTCGATAAAATCAAAATAAACATATACGAGTATTAATTAAAACATAAATATAAATTAAAGCACGCACATACCTTATATCAATCAAAGACTGAGAAATCTGAGAATAGATATGTTGCATTTTAAATTTGATCTATTTAGAAATTTACATAACACGTGAAATAAAATTAAAAATATTTTACTTACAGATGTTACTCGTCGAATATATTTGTGGTTACACACACACACGCGCGCGCACACACACACAGGGTATCCGGTAAGTTTTGACAAAGCGCTCATGTGTAGATAGAACGGACTAAACTGAGCCAAAAAGTCCTCTATCATTTTGTAATTTTCGCAGTAGTTAACAATTTTTGTCTCTTGCAGTTTTTTTTGTAAAGTTGATAGTATTTGAGAAAAAAATTATTGAAGATCAATATTCGACAATTTTTAATAATTAATATCTTGTTAACAAGCACTCCCAACGAAATAAATGGTTATATTTATGTGATGGAAAAAAATGAATACTTATATATTAATAAATTCTTATCGAATAATTATTTATTAATAATGTGAATTGCTTTTTATACGTATACAAATACAATTTCAATAATCTTGTATTTAATGTATATGTACAGACAAACAGTAATGCAGCCCAATAATTCTGATTGGTTGATCCCCACTCTATTATTTTTTCGAGATTCCGTTTTCCTAAAATTTGACTATCATGAGAGAGCACCCTGAGGCTCTCTAGCTACATTTTCTAATCCTGTCGATAAAATCATAACACAAGGAATAACATCAAAAATGGATGTGATTTGAGAGACGTCGATAAAATCGCATTCTGCTGCGTATATGTATTAAGGTGCATTCACACGCAAACGTTAAAAAGCGGAAGCAGCAACCAATCAACGAGACGATTTTTACTGTGGTGTAAAAAATATTTTTTACAGCCTGTATCGTTCAGTTGAGTGATTGGGTGCATTCAGAACAACAACTGTTCACTGAGCGCTTAGTGAGCTCTTTTAACTGATTAGCCTATATTTTAGGATCTAATGGAATATGCAAATCAGATGAAAGAGCTCATTGAGCGCACTAAATTGTCGTTCTAAATTCACCCATTGCTGGTCATAGCACACAAAAAACTTAAGTAGTAAAACATAAGCAGTAAATGAATTGACCAATCACAGTAGAGTCCGTAAGGACGTAACATAATGCGTAGTCTATAATGGCAGTATCCGTAATGGAAGAGGTTGTAAGAAATTGACTAATCACAGTTATTCTTCTCACATTCAATTGCGATTGGTCAATTTGCTACAACCTCATCCACTACTACTACTGCCATTGTAGACCACGCGTAAGTAATGCATGATCTACAATGGGCAGTAGCGACAGTCGATTAAGAAGTAGGCATAGAAATCGACCAATGATAGTTAATTATCCTTTTCATTCGACTGTGATTTATTGATTTCTACGCCTACTCTTTAATCCATTATTGCTACTGTCCATTGTAGACGATGCATAATGCATGGGCAGTAGAAGTAATGGATTAAGGAGTAGGCGTAAAAATTAACTAATCATAGTTGAATGTAATAAAAATAATCAACTATGATTGGTCGATTTCTACGTCTACTGTAGACAACGCATAAGATTGGACTCGTTCTTACGGTATTTACTGTGATTGGGCAATTCGCTTGCTGATTATGCTTAGAGTTTATCCACACAAACTTGCATAGTCACATAAACGTATACATAAAAAAAATCATCCAATTGCATTTCTTCTATAAAGATGCATGTAAAATGTGATTGGATAATTTTTTTTATGCATACGTTTATGCGACTATGCAAGTTTGTGTGGATATACTCTTACCTTACATTTTTGTATGTACCATGGGCTTAATGTGTCGTCTACAATGGGCAGTAGCAGTAATGGATTAAGGAGTAGGTGTAGAAATCAACAAATCATAATCGAATGTGAGAAGGATAATTAACAATCATTGGTCGATTTCTACGCCTACTCTTAATCCACTACTGCTACTGCCCATTGTAGACCATGCATAATATGGACGTTCGTGCACTGGTTTACGGGATTCTGATGGCCTCATGAAAAAGGTTGATTAATTTGCTGTCTAGCTTCTGTCTACCGTCGGTGATGCAGTGAAGACACCTTTATTTGTCGGAATATCGAAGTATCTATCCTTTCATATTCCTTCACATACTTAGCGGACGAAGTGTCGTGTGTTTGGCTTTTTGCATCTCAATTAAAGATTTTTATCGAACAAATTATACGGTAAATACTAGGATAAATTATTTTGTTCTTAAAAAAACTATTTGCTTTTAATATGTGATAGAATATTCGAAGATGTTACGTGTGAATTAGCTTTCAAACTATACGAGATTCTATTCTAACCTCACTTATCGCGTAATTCTTGTAATAACTTTCGTAATTGTCTTTTAGTAAGATGTATGTAAATGTGCATTCTTGCGTAACACAATATTTGAAATATATTTTTGAATGTCCAAAATGTTATAAATTTAATTCTTTTTTAAAGTAATCTCGAGATTTTAATATAGATTATTTAAATAACATTAAGTAGCATATAATGAATAATTATTAAGTATAGAATGCAATGAAATAAAAATATCTTTGCAATAATTGTTTAATAATTCTTGTTCTACGAAAGTTATATATTAATCTACTATATTATTTTAAGTAATTGTTATTCTTATATGCTTGCTATAGATAAGATATGGAGGAATATGCAAGAGAACCATGTCCCTGGCGGATAGTTGACGATTGCGGAGGTGCCTTTACAATGGGTGTCATAGGCGGAGCAATCTTTCAAAGTATTAAAGGTTTCCGTAATGCACCAAGTGGATGGAGGCAGCGTTTTACGGGTAGTGTTGTAGCGATTAGGCAACGAGCACCTATTATCGCTGGAAATTTTGCTGTATGGGGCGGAATGTTTTCCACAATTGATTGCACATTAGTCCACTTTAGAGGAGGAAAGGAAGATCCTTATAATTCTATCATTAGTGGTGCAGCAACTGGTGGAATTTTAGCAGCAAGAAACGGATTACCAGCAATGGTAGGCAGTGCAATCATTGGCGGAGTGCTTTTGGCATTGATAGAAGGTGTAGGAATTTGTTTCACACGTCTCTCTGCTGAACAATTCAAACCACCTGCATTGGTTGAAGATCCATCACAACTTGGCCCACCGCCGCAGGGCTATCCATCATAATGTTCAACCAAATTCATTAGATTTTTTTCAAATTAGAATGAAATGTTCAAATAACGGTGTTCGATAGTGCTTTGCATCAGAATATCTCTTGAACATCTCCTTTTGCCAATGTTAAATTTATATGCAGCATGGAAGTCTTAGATTTAAGTTTGAATAATATTTTATGTTGTTTTCTTACTTATTGCTGTATTTCTTTAAATCCTCCAACTAGAAAACCAAACACAATATTTTGTAAGAATATGTCCTGTAAATACATATAAAATGTAAGTAACAAAAATAAATGCACAGACAATATAATCATTTTTATTATAAAAGATTTTATATAAACTTGTAAAAAATTTGTGAACTCTACAAATTTAATTATTTTAAGTATCATATAGCGTAATCACAATAATAAATTAAATTTCTAGCATCTATTTAAGACATTAGATTAACAGAAATTCATCATCTTCAGTTTCTTCTTCGAAATTATTTATGGATGGTGCTACAGATAAATCTAATTGTTCCGTTAGATTTTTTGAATCGTCTACTACTGGCTCAATTTTCACACGGTTATTTTTAACTGATGCATGTGGTAATATTTCTTGTCCTGAATATTCTGATCCAAGTAGAGTATTCCTCAAATGTAATCGTTCGACCTATAAAATTTGAGGTATTTTTAATTAAATTAAATTATTTGAATTGAGAGAACATTTAATATTTAAATTTTGACAAACCTGTAAAGCAAGTATTTGTTTTTCAATCTTGGATAGTATGTCAGTCAGAAATTCTTTTTGGTTCCTTAACCGTTCGCGATATTGCGCCATTTCGTACGGAGAGATTCGTGCTTCTTTGCTCATTGTCACAGATTGTTCTGCTGATTTTTCACATTTCATACATCGCGTTGCTAGTCGATATTGCTTGATAATTATACGATAATTATATAGAATACTATTTATTATTAATCGAAACGAAACCGAATTACAATATTTATATCGCTCCACAAATATATTACGATTGTGTGATTCAGAAAATACTAGTTCAATAACTGTTCAACAAATAATAAACAATTATCTCCGACCAATGAGAACCTTGAGAGCCATGCCTTTTTTCTGTTGCCGTCGAAATAGCCCGTACACTATCGCCAGTACATCCATTTTCAGTTTAGGAACTACGTGACTACATACATTTTCTGACACTATCGATAAAATCGTATCGTCAAAAGTAGATGTGGTTCGTCTCGGTACTAAATCTTCAGGACAGAAATGTGCCGATTATCCATAGGAGGATTAGTTTAACGGGTCTTTAAACGAAAAAATTTTAATTTCACATCTCACATATGTAAATAAAAGTTATTAAATTTTAAGGACTAAAAAAACTTTTTCTAACTATTTCTCATTAAATATTTAATGTAAGTTTTTGGAATCTAAAGTGCGACGATTATCGAGATTATATTTCAAAAAGAAATGCGAAGAGCGACACAGCTACTTGCCTGTACGAGCCTCGGGAATGGAATGACGACACGTACCGACGAGATACTATTAAAGTCTGTCAACTCTGAATAAATTTTCGGCGATATAAAAAGAGCCGAGAGCCCGGAGGTAATTGAAGAACGCTGACATTATCGACAATTGATATCAATTTGCTATTATTAACATAAATATTTGACTAATAATGCTTAATAAATTCATGATTCTTTATATAAATGTTCCATAAATAAATATGTATTTGTAAAGAGCTATAATATTTTATATGTTGCCGCAAGATTACAATTTTTTTTTGATACTTTCTGTTGATAATCAATTTTCGACGATAACATTGAAACGCATGATATACTATATTAAAGACCGATATTTTCTTACGGAAGTTCACGTCCTTGTTAATATTAAAGTAATTAAGAGTAAAAAAACTGATAATATTGTACTAATTATATGATTTATTAGTTTAGTAGACGTGTTTATTGGTGAATATGCATTTAAAATTCAATATTTCTACCATGATTATAATATAATACAAAGTATTAGAATGACAAATTAATTGACATTCAATATTTTTATAGGTTACGTATTACATTCAGATTGATCATGTTATGCACTCGGTTATATAAATAAATTTTGCAGTCGATAACGTAAATTGCTGCACATACTCCAAAACGAATAATTTTCTGATGTCTTTCGAAAATATTTGAAAAATGTCTAAAAGACGTTTTTTTGGGAAAGTCTTAAAGACGTTTAGTTCAAGATGTCTTTGGATGTCTTTCATGCATGTTTTCAGGGATGACATTATCAATAATTGGTATTAAATTATAATCTTAAACTTTAATTTATATTATCATTTCTAACTGGATATAATATATTGGGATATATCATATTGACATTTATATGAATTATGACTAACTTTATTGGCCTATAGTTTGTTGACAATGGAATCAACATCTATTCCATTGTCATTTCTCATTGGATATAGCTATATTATGAATATTTCAGGAGATCGATATATTTTAAAATAAGGTAAAAATTATTAAAAATAAACAAATTTATTAAAATATTCATAATTTAATTGGTCAACACTTAGTGAATTTGCTCACTTTTATAATTTTCATCTCATGATGCACAATCAACCCCCTGATGGGTAATACGTACGTCATGTCGATCTTTTTGGTTCTATTCCATACTACGTCTACAATTTTTTGGTTCTGTTTCGTATTATGTCCATAAAGCGTCATCGATACGCTTATAAAGCAATTACAGTCATATATTCATTCAACAATGATGACAATAATATTAAAAAATGCATGTATTTTGAAAAAATTTCGTAAAAAAAATGAATTTATTGTAACAAAGGGATATTGAAATGAACATAGCGCTAGTAATACAATAATATTTTATTCTTTCTACAGAAGTTTACATATATAGACTAATGACATTTTATTGTATGTAGGAGAAATGTCAATCTTTTGTAGGTACGGAGCATTTAAATGAACCATCATGTAATTCACATAAATATGTACGATTATATTAATTTGTATACGTTAAACGTGCGAATCTTCAACCTACTTGATAATTCAGTTGCACAATCAATTGTTATCTATTTTCATAAATTTACCAATAAAAAGTTTTAAATTTATTAACATTTTGTTCTGGATATTATAATCTTAAATTTCAGTTTATATTGGGATTTATATTTATTATGACTAATTTTATTGGCCCATAGTTTGCGTAGAATATTATTTACACATAAATATACATGCACGTTGTTGAGTGAGAATTAGATCTATGTAGTTATATATTAAATTATTCTCAAAATTTTGTGATTATCAAGGATATTTCTGTCTAAATATTATCACGCGCGTTGAGATAAATATTATATAGAAATTAATCCAATTTGACTTTAGGATTGACTGTTCCAATCTTCGAATAATTAATAATATAATCATAAATCATTTAGTCATAAAGCCTTCTTTCAAATTGAGAATTAAATTAATGCACGTGTGTGTGTGTCTTCTAAATATTATGATACCAATAGTGATTTATT
>NW_017305988.1:1656742-1661985 GCF_001594115.1 Trachymyrmex septentrionalis | reverse complement strand
TAAATTGTTTTTTTAATAATATATATTTATTATTATTATATATTTTAAATTGATACATAAAAAAGGTAAAATGTAAGATGGTTTTTTAAAAGAAATCATTAAACACAATACAATTTATTGATTATAAGGTACTGGAAGGATTAAGAAATAAGCAAGTGACAGAATTCTCAATCAATCATGTTACTTTTAACACGAAAATGTGACATGATTTAATATCATTTTATTCATTTCGCATAGTTGAATTAGAAATTCATTTACAATTATACAGTGAATTAAAATGTCGTACAATCGAAAAAGTAATAGAGAAAATTAAACATTAAGTTATCGATAAAATTAACATTTGGAAACAGTTCATTAATTTCGAATATAA
The DNA here is from genome assembly GCF_001594115.1 of Trachymyrmex septentrionalis. Taxonomy (NCBI): domain Eukaryota; kingdom Metazoa; phylum Arthropoda; class Insecta; order Hymenoptera; family Formicidae; genus Trachymyrmex; species Trachymyrmex septentrionalis. The sequence continues at coordinate 1,661,615 of NW_017305988.1, read as the reverse complement.
CCGTTATATTTGTTAATGTCGGAAGAATAATATTCAAAGAGAAGTTCCTAAAAAATTATATATTAATCAGAAATATATCAATTCGCGCGTGCGCGATCTTCAGCATTTACATTTACACATCTATAAATATCGCTATAAACTGAGGTACATGGTAACTTTTAAGTGAATGTAGGCTGTGTGGAAAGAGAAAGATAGAATTTAAACTTATACAATTTTATAATGCGCATTAGAAACTAAGATGTATATATATATATACGTAAAATAAATAATATTTGAAATTAATGTACAATCTATCATCTTTAATGCGCTAATTAAAAGAAATAAAAATCGGGACAAAGAGACGATCCGGAAAATGCAATATTATAATATAAAACCGTATTGATACCTTTTTTGTGGCCTTAATTTTTATTCGCCACTTTTGAATCCGGATGAACCGTACAATTATGATGGAATTACAATCAATGTCATATTTATTCTATAGTTTAGAGACGGGAAGATAGATGTATCCCGTATATACACATATATATCACATACCTCTACTTTCAGGATACAGAATGGCATTACTTATCCTAACTTTTTCGCCGTATTATGTTCTCATGATGCAGCCTGAAATAGTGAATTAAAAAATGACTCGTGGCTGCAGTAATTGTCATGATTCTTTTTAAACTTTTAGCTCTGATAGTAACCGAGCTTTACCAAATCATCGAATCATAGACCATAGTGCCGTTCGTTACTGCAGCAAAAGTCGCGTCAATCTTTGGAAGATGGGGGTGATTCTCTTCTGTTGTCACTAGAGAAGCTGGATAAACCGAGACCGCCGATTTCGTGACTGGACGAGCCCGTCGGAGAATTACTGCTGCTCCTAGCACCGCTCAGAGGCGTCACGTTTGTGCTATCCGCCGGTATTAGACCTTCCTTCATACGCTTCTTTTGCTTCATTCGTCTGTTCTGAAACCAGATCTTCACCTGCGTCTCGTTAAGCTGCAGCGTGGAAGCGATCTCGATACGCCTCGCTCGCGTCAGGTACTTGTTGAAGTGAAATTCTTTCTCCAGTTCGGTGAGCTGTTTATTCGTGAAGTTCGTGCGTCCTGTATTGTTGAAGCTACCGGCGATACCAGCCAACGAACCGGCGATGCAGCTCACCGTTCCGCTGGCGGTGCTTCCGTACACGGATGAGCTTGATCCTGCGGCTGCACCGCCTCCAAATTCAATTACGTTAGGATTTGCTTTCGTTGCTGAAACAAATTTATTGTTTTTGCTATAAATAGAATGTTCTATGCAGAATAATTATTTATTATAGACGCCATCAAGTCACACAGTTTTAGCTGATATATTCTTTAATCAATTTATAATCAATTTTTTTCTTAGTGGAGAAAGAATAATAGAAAATTATATATAATTTTTATGGAATAAGAGTTTCAACAGTTGTAATAGATAATATTCTCGTTTTTGTTTAATTTTAATTGCATTCTGTCGCAGCGCAATTTAGAATATAGTTATGAAAATAACCGAAAAAGATTTTCGTTAGCTAAATATCCACTGAATAAAATTTTACTTTTATAGAAATACGTTTGGATTTTAGTTCACTAACATGTAAAATGCAAAATTTTTAATGATTTATAATTGTCAAATATAATTGACAAAAGTAATATTCTCATTAAATAAAAACGATCGTTCTATTTCCAATTTGGATGTAGTCTTTTAAGTGTAATAGAAAACGTAACAGACACGAACGTAATATGTGTCGAATCAAGATCAAGTCAAATCCTTTAAGTGACAGTCGTTTGCTGGCCATAACAGCTGGTCACTATCCGGGGAGCAGTTTTAGGGAGATGACCTGTACAAAGCTGAAAGAACGGTAGGGTTGAGCCCTAAATCTGGATCAAATTGCATCAGCTGTAGAGTAAACATCCGCTACGTCGTTACGTAAAATTTTTGATTTTTCTGCTCTATCGATATTTCAGATATGATTACTAATATTCGGTATTATCTTATAATATAGACAAATTTTTGTTTCGAAAGATAATGCAATTAAAATATTGAAGGGCAGAAGTGACAGGCTTCGATAGAAGGATGAGGATACATTATGAAAATTAGATTGTTATTTAGACTACGGTATGTAGCAGTCAATTTACTTAATAGCAGGGGACAAAACTGTCAGCCACCGCCTTAAAGTCGCGTCTTCACTATTATGTACATTTTCCTTCAATGTCTTCAGCTTGGCCCCCTTCGACATTTTTATAATACATTTTTTGTCTTAGAAAATTATAATATTCTGACGTTCTTTATGCTTCTGCAAAAATCATTTTACGTGTATCGTATGTACCAAATATTTATATTTATAAAATGACTTTTACGAATTTTCTAATATAACCGAAAAGATCCGTCACTTATACCCAGACCCTGAATTTAGCTTGCGGCCATTAAGCTTACGGTTTTCCAAGCCGAATAATAAACTTGGACAAGTTCTATTAGACGTGCCACTGCCAGATACAATGAAATGTTTCTCGTTTCTGCGACTCATTCATCAATTTAGCACTTTAACGGAGGACCGACTAGATACGGTGCCGGTGATTTTCTGTACGAATTTTCTTTCGCAACAACGAAGGCGTTGTATCCATACAATGTAGAAGAAGAAATTTTGAATTTCCGTAAATTCTTATTAATATATGCGTGGAGGAAAGTAGATATTGTTTTTTAAATAAAAGAGATTTATATCTCTTTTTAATAAATAAATAGAAAAAGGATTTGCTGTAGACTTAGAATTTCAAAATAAACACGATAGAAAATTGAATCTCCGTTACCACAAAGTATTATCGGCAAATTACGCTCGTGCATGTTACGCAGAAATTATATCGCGAGCACGCATCGAGTATTCTTACGTCAGCGGTCTCCTTACTCTAAGCTCAACATTATACTGTATGTACAGAGAAATTAATAGTCGCAGTTTTTAATGTTGGAAATCATTCGCTGCATAAATAAATGTGATATCGTTAAAGTAAGGAAAATAAAAGAATCGACTTGAAGTCGGAGTTCTCAATAATAGCTGCTTGTGAGTCAAGAGAATCAGAGTGTGTGAGATTGACATTTTTAACTGTCTTCTATTAGACGTGTGAATGTATCCTCAAAGTCACATTTTATGACATTTTGATTATATTACCATTGTAGTGCATTGTTTGATAGATTTTTCAAAGAAAAGAATTTTCATTATATAAAAAATTATTCAATATCAGACGTCTAAATGTCTACAGCAATGTAGTATAATAGACTTTTATAGTTATAGTTGCAAAGTGTTCTCTTTCGATAAGCCATCATCGTTGTCTTTTAAACTTCAGATGGCTAAATTATCACAGGACACGATGCGTGTATTTATTTAGGAACCCGAATGGTTGGCGTTGATGCGGATAATCTAGACATTATGTACAAATCAAATACAGCTGGATCCGTAAAATCGGTGCGTCAATGTGCCAGTAAAAAAATCATTATGAGTTACGATTAAAAATGTCTTAGATCGTTATTTCTATCGCAGTTATTTTCGTTTCACAATCTGCGTCTCATCTTAAATCTAGAAAATTCTGTGAATTGTGAATAGGAAAAGCATCGGTGCCCGTATCTCTGTCCTCTCTGTAATATAATACACAAGCATCTTGTATTCTGCTATGTTTACTATCACCTTTCCTTACGTCATACTATCCCTATAGCTTTTAGCCTTTGAATAATATTTGAATTGCGTAATGTTTCTTGAAGAGGGAGACTATCGACGCATAATAGTACGTATAAGTGCAGATGATCATCATGGATGATCCTGTACGATCAAGAGATTGAATTCACATAAATAGCTATAACCTTTTTTAAAACGCAAATCGAGAAAAATTCATATATCTTCGTGTACAATATATTATGTTCATATCAAATAACATACGACTAGCCGAAATTGTATTCTAATCTATATGATTACGTGTGTCAAGAATTTAAGAAAGGCAAATAAAATTTTCTGAGCCATCTGATCTGTCTAAAATTGTTCCCAGAGATAATATATCTAGCCGCAAGTTTATCATAAGAACTGACAAAACAATTTCGTCGACATAGTTTCCTTCTATTCGCAACCCTCTGTCAGTCATGCCCCGACGGTCGCGTTGATTTCAACATTATGATAGGTAATATCCTGAGTCACAGTCGCGTACGAAAAGGCAATGTTGTGTACCATAATACGACGTACGTGTGGAAGGGCTGCGTGCAGCACATTCGACATTCACACTCTGGGTTCCCCTGCGTTTACGTTTGGGTGTGTTTGTGCGTTCATGAGTATGCCCGAAGCACTTCCCGGTGAAATTAGACTCAGCACGACACCTCGTGAGAGTCGTTGATAAGTTTCGCGCGCTTTCTTCGCAACAACTCACCCCCAATTGGCACAGGTACTGTTGATTCGGATATGAAGAGCTTTTTCGCGAAACTCTTTATTCAAATCGCTACGTCGATTTAATACATTTCCAAGTCATCGTTCATTTATTTCTATAAATTTATTGCAAAGTTTCATCATTTCATCCTCTATAAATTTAAACTTTAGTGACATTAAAGTTAAGGTAAGAAGCTATTATTATCGATCTCTGATCAAATGATACATACGTTGTTAAATTCAATCAAAAATTGTTAATAAGTGAACGTATGAAGAGGAGTTCATAATATCATTGAATTCATAATAGCACCCTGCTTGTGGCTAAAAGTAACGTGTAAATACTGTCTACGGCAATTGAGCTGCGTGAAGGAAGATTACACAGCCAGCCGTCGGCGGTGCGCGGAAATGAAAATTACCGTGAGGCGAGACACGTGGACAGCGTCGGCGGCGTCGGCGGCGTCGGCGGCGTCAGCGGCG
>NW_017305988.1:1652545-1656697 GCF_001594115.1 Trachymyrmex septentrionalis | reverse complement strand
CCAGAGGAGGGTCAGTTGCTGCCAGGGTTGTGTTGCGGGATCCGGGGTTGCCGGGTTCGGCGGGTGGCAGCCCGGGTGGAAACACGCGAACGATCCTCTGATCCCCTCGCGAGATATCGGGCCACTCACTCACGCGTCCGCCGGCGACCCTTGCGGAGCGGCGCGCAACATGCCTAGCCAGTTGTTCGACTCTACCCACAATCTCTGCCTTCTCTCTCTCTCTCTCTCTCTCTCTCTCTCTTTCTGCTTTTCTCTCTTTCTCTCTCTTGTCCGACTTTCCTTCCTTTTTCTCCTTTAATCGGACATGTCCTCCTTCGTGTTTATCTCGCTTCCTTCCCCGTTTAGCCTATGCGTCTCTCTATCTTTAGCCGAAGCTCTCTTCGTACTCTTTTTCTGTTTCTACTGTATCTTTATTCCTCTATCGTCTTTCTTTCACTTTCTCTTTCTATCGTCCGTTTTATTCCCTTCACTATCGTCTTCTTCGGTCTCTCCCAAGTTCAGGGCTGGCGTGCACGTCCAGCGACACCCCGTATTGTGGTTTAAGTCCCGCGGGATAACTTGATTAGAGATTTTCTGGAGAGTTTACATTTAGTAAGTACTTATTGCGTCTGCTGGGATAATCCGAACCTTGCCGGTCAGCGAATTATTGCGTTCGTGCGAGCATAGTCACGAAGCATTTTTGTTCATCAATCGATAAAACGGTATGTAGCGCCTTGTTTATGCACAAGTAATATGTTGCAATATAGCTCGTTGCAGAGAAATTTTTCGTGACTAAAACATCTTTCGCATCAGAAGTATAAATAATATTTGTATTTTCCATAGAAAATTCAATATCATATATAGTATTTATGAGTCCGATAAATTGTTATACAAAATAACGAATTATTAACAAATATGTCTATATCATTTCGCTTTAATTAAAACATAATATGCTATACGTTACAATTTTTTCCTATATATTTGTTTTTTATTTATTACATAATCAATTAATCATGAATGAATTTGATTACATCTAAGCGCACACGAAGAGAACGTAAGAAAGTCGACGAGCTGAATGGTGAATTTGAGCCTCGCCGTAATGCCGCCCCTGTATATATTCGGTCAGGGCGTCGATAGCGACATGCATATTTTAAGTCAGCCTAAAAGGTGATAGTCTTCGAGGAAGCAGGCTAACACCGAACGTGGGAAGTAATTTATGAAGTGTGTTCGCGATAAATATTGTTTATTTCATATTTTCTATGAGCAAGGATAGACATGGAGATATATGCTTATCTGATCATTCTTTCTTATTTCATCATTTTTACTGAGGGGAATATAAAGATATTTATTTTCTTAATTATGAAATGTTAAATATTTTATATTAACATAACAATGATTTATTATTGTCTATATAAAATATAAATAAATTATTTCTTATATTTAATACATACAGATTACACGATTTTATCGTTAAGATTGAATGACACGAGAACTGCTCTAAGTGTGTGTAACGACAGTGTTTAAGAGGGTCCTTGTGTAATATAGAAGTCGGTATATTTAGTCGGTTATATTTACCGACTAAATATAATAATTTTTATATAACAATTATTTTTTCCTCTTTTACATTTAAGAATCCTTTTCTAAGATTAAAGTATTAGGAGAAAAAATTTATCGGAGAAAAAATTCTGTGATATTTTTTAGCTTAAAATTATATTATATATACAATATTTTTATTAAAAACGATCAAAACTTAAATTTAAAAAAGGGGTTTTAAAGCTTGAAATCGCTACTTTCGAATGGTTGCTATATTTTTTGAACTTATGTGAGTTTTATAATTTTTACATATAGAAAACTACGAGTTGAAAAAAATGAAAAATTTTTTTGCATTTTGTAGGTCTGTAGTATGCTAATAAAATTTGAGCAAATTTTCGACTATCTATCGTGAAAGCTTGAAACTTTCTCTACAAAATCATTTTTTTTTTAATGTTCCTACAATTTTTGGTTTCGGAGTTACTCGCGGATTAAGTAAAAAGGAGTATTCTGACTTTGATTGCTCATAATTCCATTAAAAATCATCATACTGAAATAAAAAAAAAAACAGATTCTTAAAATTGAAACATTGCTCTATCTCAAGTGATATTTAAAAAAACAAAATATATATAAATTTGAGTTAAAAATATGATATTACTTTTCTTTTAACCATTGCGCAATGAATATAAGAACAGTGTAATGTCATTTTTAGCTCAAATTTATATATAATTCTACATTTAAAAAATTAGTAGTTGTATTATTTGAAAGAGCAAAGTTTCAACTTTAAGAATCTGATTTTTTAATTGTGATATGATGATTTTTACGGAGTTATGAGCAATCAAAATCAGAATGTTCTTTTATTTAATCCGCAGTAACTTGGTAATAAAAACTCGTAGGGACATTTTTTAAAAACAAACTTTTAGGAAAAACTTTGAGCTTTCAGAGAGTCGAAAATTTTGCAACAAATATATTCTGTATATAATTTTAAGCTAACAAAGTTAACCACAAAACTTTTCCTCAGACCTAATATACGCATTAATGCGTATTTGTGAGGTAGAGTTTATGCCAAAGATGAAAAAAATTGTTTAAATTGTTGAGATCTTCTTTATCATTTCTTACTCTAATATGACGTCAGAGCTATTTATATCATAAAAACATTTGCTTAATATAAAGGCTTTGCAATCTATACTCACAAAATTGTGGTTCACAGACTAGTAGCTTATATGAACAAACACGTAGAGTTCTTAGAATTTAGTCTAATTAAAACGCTATTGTTCTACGAAAATTTATAGGGAATGGAAGTAACTCGTTACTTGTAACGAACTTACAGTTACAAGTTATTTTTTTAATATTATTTTATTACTAACTGTGTTACTTTTTTTGTAACTGTAACGTAGTTACAATTTTTTGGTAACGGTAACAAATTTTACGTAGGTACGTTTATCATTATTTTGCACACGATTGAACACGGTTTGATTGGATACAAGCCACTCATAGCGCTTGAGATTAGAAAGCTTCCAGGCACCCGTCCGCTATGATTAGTGGTTATCGATTTTAAAAAAGTAACGGAAAAGTAATGAAAAGTTACGGTAAGTAACTATCTCAACGGTAACTGTAACTTTTAAAAAATAACTTTCCATTCTCTAAATTTATGTATTATATGTATGCGTGAGATATTGGTGTAGTAGTAGGTATATAAAGATGTATCGCATTTTTTCGGTAAACAGTGAAACTCGTCGAAGTTCGAGCTTTACTTTAGGATTAAATAATATAATAAATTAAATAATATAAAATTTTACATTTTAATCCTTTATAATATATGATGTGAAAGATTATATTAGTAAAATGTTAACCCAGTAAATATATGACTTGGCATTGTTATATAATTTTTTTATCATTATATAGATATCTTTTATAACAACAAGATAACTTTATGGCGTAAATGAGATATCCTGATATAAATTTGATAATTTCTCTCATAACACAGAATTCGAAGGGACGTTCCAAAGGACATTTAGAGGATATCTTTAAGAATGTTTATCAGAACTCCTCGAATAAAGTGTGCTAATAGGGTTTATTACATGTCTTTATTATATTTAGCACATACATAATTATGTAAATTGAACGTAATTAAGTTACATCCATGCACCTTTGAATGAGACGTAATAAATACAAAATACATTTACATCACTAAGCTATAATGGAAAAAGATGTAAATTATGCTTTGATTACATCTGCAGGAATGTATATTGTAATCTGTAACAGTTATATCAAAATTATGAGATATTGTACTTTCCTATAAAATTACATCACTACGATGTAATATAATTTCATAAATTATATGCCACTTTTTCACAGTGTTCGAGCATATTTATTTTGTTTTTGCATATTGAGAGAAGTGACTTCGTTATATAAACAAATGAAACACATCTCAAACAAATGCGATAAATTGATAAGAAAACGATTGATTAGTAAGTACTATTACAAATTATTTTTCATTATTCGTCGATATAACAAATAATTAAAATAATCAGTATCGCTAGCAAATAAAATCTATCCAAAAAATAAGTTAGGTTCTATAAGTTCACTTCTATTATGTACGATTAGTTAATTATTTTCATGCAGTTAGATAATATATAAATA
>NW_017305988.1:1638899-1652516 GCF_001594115.1 Trachymyrmex septentrionalis | reverse complement strand
AATATATATAAATATAATAATAAGATAGTTGTGTCGATGTTTCCTTTATAGATATAAGAATATAAAGGATAAGTATTTAACATGTGTAGAGTGCGCAAAGATTTCAATTATGTGTCAAAAAGGCATAAACAATGATTGATTAAAGCCGAAATGGATAAAATATTATAAAACAAATAAATACAATTGGCATACTGGCTATCTTCTTTATAAAAGAAGAAGAAGAAGCTAATATGTTGCCAGTTATTAACATAATCAGCTTTGGTGGGAACGAGTAATAAAACAGGGCTCGGTATAATGCGATGCGCTTTTCGACTGATTTTCAGCCGATTGACATTTAGATTGCATCCAGATTGGTGAGAAAAGGGACGGGAAACCGAGCTGAAAATCAGCCGAAAAATGCATCGTGTGTCGAGTCCTGTTATAAAATATTAAGTAACAATTTCACATCTGTGATGTCACAATGAAAAGTTTTGCATTGCATAAATGTGCATACATATACATCATATTTCATCTTAATACATAATTTATATCAATTGTTATATATCAATTTCGTATTTAAATCATATCACTGTTATGTATAACTACTATGGGTAAAATGGAACGACAAATTTGAAAATATTCTGCGCAAATTTACGCAACTTTTGATATAACTGTTACGATCCAAAAAATTAAGATTATGTACACCTGTATGAGTTACGTGTTTGAGATGTGTTTGTGTTTGTTAAAAAGCATTACAAATATTCCTATATTTATATCTGTCTGTATGTTGCTATTACAATATTGATAAGCGGAGGTTTTCGAATAAAATTCTCCGTTTCTTGACCATGACAAAGATATGGAATTATTACTGCCATGTTACGAGGGGACGTTCGTTTGTCTCGTTTTTCTCTGCGCGGTATTGCCAATCCCGCTATTGAGTATAGAGAGAAGAAATCGAGTTTAGTATGATAGATTGGGCGGGTTGACAGCATCACGACGGTCTTTCCGTCTCCTGTCTCGCTCCAATCTTGACTAAGGGTGGTTCGGGCGCGTCCCTATAGAGAACCTCTATTCTAGACCCTCTGAAGCATGTTATGGAAGCAGGGAAGGAAAAAGGAGCGCTATTGTAAGTCCTCGGCCAACCAAAAAAGTTAACCAACCAAAATCTAGCGAAATCACCCCACTACTCCGCTCCGCCCATCTCGTCATTTCCTTAGAATTTTCTCATTGTAACGTATTCGTTGTGTGCTATGTTTTCTCAATCAGCGCTCTAAATGTAATTGCGTTCAATTAATTGTATCACACGTAAAAATAATTTTCATTTTTCGCAGTGATTATGTCACAGTTATTATATAATCTCTGATGATCTTATATATCTTATTGTTTATTTAAATATTAGTTTGATTACTTATCTTCTAAGTATTTTTACAATATAATATTTTGTAAAGAATATATTAAACGAACATTTACTAAGAAATGTTTAATACGTTTAAATGTTTTTCTTCGTTTATTTGTTGTATAATACTTTGTATTGATATTCATTGTTTATTATATTAAATTGTACGTATATAGAAAAAGTTACCACAAAAAAATTTCTAGATCGTATCCTAAAAATTTTCAAGTGTAAATAATAATGTAACTACTGCAAATATTATATTATGTTTCTGACAAAATCGTAGTAAGCGATTTGTCGAAGAAAATTGAATTGTACGCAGTGTATCAAAAATATATCAAGATGTAACAGCAGGAATAAAAACGAAAGGGGTTAAACGAGGGTGACAAAGTTTCATTTCGGTTTGCATGCTTTACTGCAATAAACGTCAGTCCCTTTAGTGCCTGCGATGGCGTTATTAATTCGATTATAATGAGCTATTAAGTGAAACGCTGGTAATTCCGACAAGCTCCATCAAACGACTAAGCTCACACTCACTCTCTGAGTTAGAAGATTGCGGGGAATACCAGGGCCGTTAAGCAAATTAGTGTGAAGTTGGGGGAACTATTCCGGTCTTTTTAGGCCTTATTTTCAATGAACCACGCTACGTCACTTTCATGGCCATCAATTTGACAGTAATACGTAGTTATTTCTATGGAAAAGTTTGTTTTTCAAGATATGTTAATAAAATAATAATTGATACACGTACATATACATATGCTACATATTACATATGAGGTAACCATGCCCTACACAATAAAAAACATTTGTATTTGTAAACAATCCACTCAAATCCTTGCTAATATTTTGTATTGCATTTTTTAATATATTTGAATGTTAATTTAACATAATGTGATTAAGTTATTTAAATAGTTTATGTTAAATTAATTCAATATTTCTTAGTGTCAAAGTACATAAATTATGAATAAATAAATAAATAGTATAAAAATAATGTATTTTAAAAAGTAAATTTTAAGATAAATAAATAAAATATGTGTTAATTTAATATATAAATGTTGATTTATTACTGAAAAAAAATGTTTCTACGGTATATTTACAAATTGTGTCAATGTTATTTTTTTTTGAGTTTATCTTTTTAAATAATATTTGTATTACCTTCTAACATATTCATGCATTTTGTGTTAAATTAACACATAAATTTAAGTCTGTTTGGAACACGTAAAATGTGTTAAATTTAACACAAATTTTCCAACAGCGTATATGGTCTAGTGTCTAATATGCTCTACTGGCTGTTGATAATTACATGGTAAGTTCAACAGATAGCACTAGTAAATTGTGCAGGTTGTTCATCTGATTTGATTGTATCAGTTTAATTATTGCTCAGTTTGTTCATTCTCTGTTATTGTCAGTAAAGCAAAATGCAAAATGCGTCGTAATCATGATGTAATATTTCGTAAGTAAGTAATTGCTTTCTCTGTCAAGAGATGGTTATTAATTTCTGTAATTTATTTTATTGTATTTCTGTACTTTATTAATATTTTTCTTATATTTTATTGTATTTATATTTTGCAATACTACAAGTATATTTGTATATTTAGTTTATATTTTCGTCATAACGTTTTGTTTATAACCAAAGAGAGAAGTTTTTGTAAGATAGAACCAATATGGTCAAACCATATTCCAGATCATGGATTCTAATTTATTTGCTAAACATCATGAAAATAAGTAGATAAGTAAATGAGTAGATAAATCATAGTTTGGAAGTACTTTGTGTATTCTAATGTATCAATAAATGTTCAATTTATTAATAAACTTATATTCTTTATACATAAAAGTAACATTGGATCTTTATTTTTTATTTTTCTAATATTATTTTACGAAAAAGAGAGAAATGTGTATTTTTTTATCTAAGTATCTAATATATATATCCAATATGACTTAAAGGCTACTTTTTCTTAAGATCTTTATTGTGCACTCATGTGAATATTTGAAAATATTTTATACTTTCTTTTAATGTTCAGAAATATTTTCTTTTTTGAATCTAACCATCAGTTTTCAATTTGGATTTATAAAAATAATTAGAAAAAATTGTAAAGTTTAAGTAGGTCATATAAGATCTGGTTTTAGTTATAATTTTTAATAATCAATGATAGTTAAAAAGCCTGCTGAGAGTCAACGCTGGTTGTAGTAGCAAATTATAATTTTATTTCCCAATGCACACTTATAATAGATGGTTCGATTCGCGTTTTGGATCCTCCTATAATTTTTAAATTAAGATATCGAATTCTTCGTAGACATATTTATGCCCAATTTCAAATTGATTTATTTGTAATAAAATTATTTACAAATCAAACTTTTTTATATCGTGAGCAAATAAAACTTATGAAGTTTTAGTAAATTAATTTATAGTTTATAACAATTTAATTTAATTACATTATGAAATTAGATGTTTGTATACTTATATTTTCTGTACATACTTTATTTAAGTAATAAAAGATTAGCTAAAAATATTAATTAGATTATCACAATTTGCAAATTCATGCTATGTAGTTCATTATTCTAATCTATATAGTATTTTTATCTTTATATTATATAATATTTTTTTGTTTATATAATATTGGTTACACAAAATATGTATGATAAGAATATTCAAATTGCAATATACAAGAAAATATAAATAAATGTATTTTTCTTAAAAGTTTTTATTAGTTAATCAATAAATAGTTTTATAATCTTTTGTAATAAATTTTATTTAAAGATTCTTGTAAAAATTTATTTTTTTATTTTTAGAGTATTAGATATAGTATAAATTCTTAGATGATTAGAGTATATTAGATATATAAATTTCTAGATATATATTTATCAAAAGACATAAAAATATAATTAAATGAAAGCATTCTATTTCATTATTATAAACAAATTGTAATTAAAATAAATATATAATTAGAGTAAAAATATGTTAATGTAGCTTATAGTATAAAGAAATTATAATTTATACTAAAATATATAATGATAAACACATTTTGGACTATTTATGTTTATTAATATTTAGTTGATGCATCGGTAAAGGTAGAAAGGCATTCTTCAATATCATTTTTTATTACTTATTTTGTGTGTCTAATCTTATCAATTGAATTTGCGTTAGTCTCATAGGCGTAAATTAAAATCAAATTATAAGATAAGATACGTGCTGATAAATTTTTGTTTCAAATATTTTGGAAAATATTATTTATTTCAGAATTCATGTATAATAGGTATAATTCCAAATGATAATTTGGATCTCTGTTATTATAAACTCATTTACTATTCGTTTATTATGATTGTTTTTACAATAAATGTAATTTACGTTTTACATATTATTATTAGTAACAAATTTAAGTATAAGTTTTAAAAACGGTTGAAATAATATTGTGTAATAAATTTAATTCATATTAAATTTTATAAATTTAATTTAATTTGGAGTTAAAAAACTAGTTAAAACTAAAGATTTATGTAAACATTATCCTTTAAAGACAAGATAAAGGAAAATCAATAAGAAATACGGTAGCAAATTGCAGACTAATGACATTAAGTTCTCATAAGGCCAGTATTATTAGATAGTGCGCGTATGATTAATGATTATGGCAAACCGAGATTACATGTCGCACTTTATTAATTCTCATACATACAGATTGTTTGAAAGTCACTGACTTGGCGATTACGGAATAGCATGTCACATTCTGTCTTTGACAAACTGTCCACCTTGTTTGACAATCTTAATTGAAGACCATCTATGTAAAAATTGTTGATCTTCTATCAAATGTTACTTTACAAAATAATAACTTTGCTGTACTAAATTTATATTTATAAAGTATCTTTAATAAGAATGGGTTAAATCAATTGGGTCAAATTATGACTTTCAGGAACTGAGATTGCTTCGTTAGTAATCAATAAATAAATATTATCTATAAACTTTTATAAAAGCTTTTTTGTGTTAAAAAATAAATAATAAAACAATTTTAAATATTTTATAAAAATGTAACATTAATTAGATGTAAAATGCACATAAAATATTCATAATGATGAACATATAAATAACAATAACGTACTTTTTCTGTGAAAGTTACGGAAAAAAATTTATATTGATAATATCAATTAGAGTGAAAACATATCAGTGATTTCCAAATTTTTGATATTCATAATATATATATTTGTCGCAGAAATAGTTGAATTAAATTGAATTACTGTGACTATATAATTTCAAAAATAAACAGTGGCGCACTATCCGGCAATGATAGCTTCTCAAATAACGGGACCATGAAAAATAAGATAGCCATGATTCTGCATCTTCGTACACCAATCTATGAACAAGCAATCAAGCTGAACGAGGTTTAACGAATGGCTACTGGATCGCGCCCACAGAATACCTAATTTCACGCTAGTTTGCTCACTGTACATAGGCGTCGACTCGACCGGAAATTTAAATCAAGTGTGGATAGTGGCCACTTACCGACTGGCTTGGGTACATTTCTCTTGACCTGCATCCACTTGTATGTGGGTACTTGCGCCTGTTGTTGTTGCTGCTGATGTTGCTGCGAATGATGCGCATGCGAATGTTGCTGTTGATGATGATGTCCGTGCTGATGAGGATGTTGAAGATGACTGGATTGTTGCAAAATGTGATAGGTAGTTGTGTCCGAGTTCTCTTCTTTATAATGTGCCGACGGATGCGTGGAAAACTCGCTCTGTTGAATTTGAGTTTGATAATGCAAAGATTCGTCCGAGGAGGATAATTGATGAAGATAATTCGAAGTTCCACCAACTGTTATTGAATAATCGGGTTCATGGTGATGATGATGATGATGGTGATGACTAGAAGATTGATGATGGAGTTGTTGATCGTGCTCTGTTCTTGGATGACTAGTTGGGGGTACCGTAGTTTGATGCAGGCTGCTACTACTGGATGGATGATGGTGATGATGATGATGATGATGATGAGAATCTTCTCTGTAAGCAGGCTGTTGAACGTGGTAACTTTGATGCGGATCCACCGAGGCTACTGCATGCTGCTGCTGATTTGGATACGATGAGGATGACGCGTAATCCAGATTGGTGTAGCTCAGACCATTCTCCGAGGAGATTATCGCCGTGGTGGAGCCATTCTCGTGGAGAACGGCACCCGTCGGAGAGTAGAAGCCTTGAGGCGGCGTACTGGACGATGTGCCCGAATCGGCGGTCAAGAAACTCTCGGAAGACGATGAAGAATATGGCGCCACTGCAGTCTGGGGGTAGTAATGAGTTGGAGCTACCTCTGGGGAAGGAGGCACAGACACGTGACCACCGACGGACGAAGGCTGGTGATGGTGATGATGATGATGATTTCCTTGACCCGAGAACACATAGTTAGGATATGAGTCAGATTTGCCATAGGTCCCGTACATGCCCATGTCCATCATCATCATCCTCGTAACAGAGAGACGAATCAATTGACCACCCACTGTTTCGGTAACTCCAATGTGTACTGTCCAAGTGGAAAGAAGAGAAATGATTTACATCATGACTAAAATTGGCCACTGTTTGCTTATTTCAATTGCTTATTTCAACATTGTATATAAAAATTTAGAATTTTTTAATTTTACACAAATACCACAGAAGAGTAAACATTTAAATTTGTTCTATTAAACACATTTTTTTATGATAAGCACAAAATTAACTAGTACTTGGCAAGATATGGAAATCGCGAAAGTCTCAAATAAATCAATAAATGTTTGTATCGGGTTGCACAAAATCACAGATGCAACTAAAATATTAAATCTTAAGTTGTCACAAGTGCGCACTAAAATCACACAGAAAATATATAATAGCTTGGTAAGACTTTATGGCAAATATTCAAGATTTAAATTTGATACGTTCTGAAAGTGAGTAATTGAAGTCTTCCGAGAACAGTTAACGATGTTGACAATTCGCGAGCACTATGAAACATTAACCGTCATCCACAAAAATAATCCGTGATTCCGTGCAGACACTCGTGCAGTCGATCCGTCCAACATGGGCCGTTGGAGTAGACTGGTGAGGTGGACTAGCGTAGCGGAAAGCTGCACACAGGTGAGACTGACCCGCAGTGGTCTGGCGTGTTTAAGTTTTCCTTCTCTCTCTTGCTTGGGCGTATCACCCAGCCGTAGAGTGGTGGTATTGCGCTGCGTGAGGTTAGTTACAGGGGGAGTCTCCATTATTGGTGGGCGGTACTTAGATGTAGTCACGTGATGGAGATTGGGCGGTGCCAGCCAATCGCGAATGAGTCTGCGCGCCCCGAGTCCACTGCTTCATGATGGATCACCAGTGTGAATTTTATTTTTCGTTCCTTCTTTTTATCTGGCACGCTGCAGTTGACACTTATCGTCGCTGGTAGGAGTCGGGTATTATATCTCGGTACCCACCTTCTATGCTATCCGGACGCAAGCAACCTCCGCCTTTCCATCCCCTGGATAGGTTGTTTTGTGCCTTCTGCCTTTTTTCTTTCCACGCTCTTGACGGGTCTTTCTATGTACTTGCGTGTCTTGCTCGCCTCGAGATATCAAGGTACAAACATCCTGCGTTTTTATTATAACCGGATAGTTTAATTATTATAGTTGATCTACTGTATATACATACATAAATATATCCTATTTTATATTAAATACTTTAAAATGCCGAGAACTAATTGATAGTTAAATTTGTATTATTTTATAAATTCTACAAATGAATCTTTAATAAGAGAAACACAAAAGTATATTATAAATGTGAAACAAATAAAGTACATCTCTGCAGATAATTTTTGTGTTGACTTGTAATGTCTAAAAAAAGCGAAGACAGATAATTTAATTTGGTAGCTGCAATGTCACGCTAATAAATAAGAAAGAGATATTTTGGTCACACAGGCGCACGACGCACGAAACAATTTGTGACTCTTCAGACTGCTAGGATATTCATCATCCTCACGTCGTCGAAACCCTGACATGACAATACACTACTTTTAAAGATATAGTGAAGGACTAGATCACATTCGACGCTACATCTCTAACAAATTTTTTAAAAATTTATAAAGAATTTATTTTAAATGCTTCTCTCTATTGCTTAAAATTTCACTTTTATTTTTATTAATTTATTATTTTAAAAAATATAAATTTTTATATCTATTCAATTGAGAATTAAACTATTTATTAAATATAAAATTACAATTATCTTTAAAATAGTTAAAACACCAAAGAACATGATTTAAAGTGTTTGTAATTGTATATAATTTTATATAATTAGAAATATTTTTACAAAGTATTTTTCTTTAAATTTAACATACACGCTCATAAAGATTTTATTTTTCTATTACATTATTATACTTTACTAAAACTTTTCAATAAACTTAGAATCTTTTTTTATAAGTATACAAGATTTTGCAAATTAAAGAAAGATGAAATATGTATAACACAAAATAGATTGTAGTTTCTTATTTGATTTCAATAAAGTCTGAAAACTCCTCTCTCTCTCTCTCTCTCTCTCTCTCTCTCTCTCTCTTAAATTGAAAGTTAAAAATATACGAAGCATTTTCTTCTAATACAATTTTAATAGATGATATTTTTTTATTAAAATTAGTATTAAACTTATTTATTTAAATTTTGTTCTCAATTTTTTTATGTTATAAGAAATATATGATTGTATGTATGTGATGATACGATCCAATTAAATAGCATACTTTATTTTATATACTTATTTCTATTATATATTATATGCTGTATTTATTTTATATATTATTAATATTTAAAGCTTAATTAGTGCTATAAATAATAAGCTTCTTAATAACAATAGTTAAGAATAAATATAACTCTAAAGGATCGCATATTAATGCTGTACACAATATCACACAATAAAAAGAAGCCGAATATTATTGATAATACAATAAAATTTAATGTATTATGAAGAGACTGCTGTAATTGCTAATAATCACGATATTATATTAATTAAGTTAACTGTAGAAGAAACATCATTCTAATTATTATTTAACAGATGAGTCGTGAACATTTTTGGCAATAAGGGGATCCGAGAAAAGTGACAAGAGCTCGCTCGTCCGAAGGACGCGTGACGGCCCATGGGATATCTCTTACCCCATACGAGAGCACAGTGACAGGATGACACATTCCACCGTGAGAGTTTTAGAAGCATGGTCCCGTATCAGCAGTTCAGTCAGAAGAGCTTATATCGAGGGCGCCACCTGCGGCCACCCGCGACATCCGTCCTGTTCCGTACATCAGATCAGGGAATCTTCATCTTGATCGAGCCGCAGTGACGTTTGATAGTTCTGATTCTTGCTGTCGGCTAATCTTTTTCACTTGGACGCGCAGTTACATACCTTATCTTTATCGCAATATGTATAATTCAGACTTTTCATCTTAACATTTTAATCTTTGAGTTTAAATGTCTCATTTGTGTACAGTTAAAATTAATATTATTGGTATACATATAATATCTTAGTATCGTTAACAATGAATGAAACGATTTATGCTTAGGACAAGATTAAAGTTTCTAAGAAATACGTTTTGTGTGTGTTGTTATTTTTTATTACTATATATCAGTAATTCATTTTGATATTAAAATGTTAAATTAAAGTTAAAAAATTGAAGTGTACCTAAAAATCAATAAATAATAAGATTTTTTGTTTAATATTTTTCACACACAATTATATGATTTTCACGTGTCGAAACTTTTAGATAATGAACTTATCAAAACATATAAGTAGCGAATCTTAATTTAAAGTTAATAATAATTAGTATCTTGTCTCTGAAGGTTTCTATTGTTATTGAGAAATATGGCAGAAAACCGAATTTTGATACAAAAGCAATTATGCTGCACGATTTTTCATCGACAAAGTGTATGATTTCTCAGGTAAATATTTGGAAGATGTTTGTCGAAATTTGCGAGGATTAAACTAGTAAATTTGGGTTTAGCCTGATCTAATGTTGGATAAATATCAGCACCTTTCTTTTCAGACGACGCGTAAACTTTTGCTTAGGGTTCTAATCCCATTAAACAATTATAGTCTACTCAATCGGTCCCGTCGTCTCGTGTGGTATCATGCTGAGATTTGACGTGGGATGAGGCACCTGCATTGTCATGCTGAGTTATAGTCGTTTTGTTGCAGTCCTGACTTTTATCTGCAAGCCACAATAATCCGTCGCTTTCTAAAATGCTTCTTTTTTTCTGTTAAAACTCCTCTATTCTAGCATCAGGATATTGTTTACATATAACATATATTAATTTTCTCATTAACAATTATACTATATTAACGGAGAAAAATTTTTTTTCAGAGTTTACCCTGAAAATATGATAGTCGTGGGACGACATTGTATTTCGAAGAATTTTAATATAAATATCTCTCCGTGTTTTTCTCTCCATTCATTAATCAAACTACAATAAAGTATAAAATAAGTTTGATTAATTTTACTGAAGTATATGGTAAAAATCTTTAAAATATTGTATTATACCACAACTACTATACTTTCAAGACAAATTTTGAAAGAAAATTCTCTCCGTGTCGGAATATGACGTGTTTTATTCAAGATTAACTAACAGCAAAACAATTAAAGTGATAAAATAACTTTAAATCATAAAGCGGAAAATATTAAGTATCTCATTCAACAATGTTTTATGATAGGATAGATTAGAAAGTTAACTCAGAAGCTTTTCTTCAATAATGTTTAACAGAAGTATTAAAAACAACTTTGAAAGATATCCTTCTTTCTGTGTTTGCTTATAAAGGAATATTTACTATTTGAGATATGTAGTAAACTTTGACTTCTGTCAACGTGTCAACTGCTTGAGATGATATTTGAAGAGCGCCTAATATTAATTGTCCAGCGCACCCAGATGTCACGTCTTAAACAGTACATTTTCGGATGTTGGGTGTTGTGTCCATCAAAGAACTAGTCACAACAATTCAGCGGGTGTCTACTGACGAACAGACAGCTGTCTATTGAGAGAATCGCGTGGGATTTTCAGAAGGATTTCGTCTTTATAAAATGATGCACTACATTCCACTGAAACGATGTCACTTTCTGCGAGGAAAATGGGAGTTTTGAAACCGCACGAAATAAAAGGAGAAAAAAGATACGAATCAAAAAAGATAGAACGGAAATTTTGAATATCTTCCCTTGAGGGAAAGAATAACTTCTACGCGTTTCTCTTTATATTACGTTTATTCTATTTAATATCGAGTATTTTATTTACAAAAATGTTGTGAAACTTGAAGAAAAAATTATAATTTTATGATTTATTTTATGATTTATTTATATTTTATGAGATTTATTTAGCTATGTTCTTAATCGCTATTTTGCTTATATCGCTGTTAACGAGGTATTAAATAACTGTCTTTCTTTAACTATTTTTTCTTTCCTCTTACTAATAAAATATTCGATCACATCGAAAATAAGAATCTACATTTGTTACACAAATTTTAAGAAATATTCGAACCTTTAAACGAAACGATTCGGATTTAGAATTGGAGCTTGGTACGTACAACTCTCCTTCGGAATCTATTATCCAATCGATCTTCCGGTCAGAATTTTCCATAATTCTGCTCATTTTCGAAATGGCGCCTGGCTTTTTGTATGCCGCTCGCACGAAATCGTACCAGGGACATGGGAAACCCTGCACAATGGAGTCATCAATCATTCCGTATGAGAGTTACTCGATTGCTGCTCTAACTACGCGCAGCTTTGTCGAGTTAAGCATAAATGTGAATGTAATATCAAATACATTTACAGATAATATTAAAAATATTGTAGATAATTTATTATTGTAGATTTGTTTTCTAATTCAGTTACTTTATAAATCAGTTATTTTTTAAATTAATATACAAACTGAAAGAAATAGTTTTATTCTCATAGTTAAATAAAGTCAATGGTCTGTATTCAGAATGCTCTTGTAGTAATATTAGCACATATTTAACGTATAGTTCACGTTACATGTACTACAGAATTTCCGAAATAAAAGTGCACATTTATCGAATAAAAGCCTTCTTTGAATGAACCCATAATTAAAAAAAATAACGAGTAAAATGTCATTAAAAAATTTCAAATAAATAATAATTATATATATATTTTTACATAATTTTTTTGTTTAAAATATTCTAATGCTATGTTTATGCAGAGGGTAAAAAAAGAGAAATATTTTATGTGTACCATTGAAAATTTGGAATGTATTACACTTATGTATCGTTATCAGAACACATGAATATGGAAAATTTCACGACAACAGATAGGAAAACGTCGGCAGTTATGTTGGGGAACTATTCAGCAGACACGCAGGATGACTTTGCAGTACTCGATATGCCATTTCATTCAACCTGACTCACAGTTAGTCTGTTCTATGTTCTACGTGTTGATCGTATCGTAGTAAATATTGAATAAATGTAATTAGGCGCTAGTGTTAGAAAGGCGCACGAGAGAATTATTCATTCAAGTGATCGTGATGAGTATGTAACTTCTGTGTCCACGCAGTGAAGCAAACATTGAGCGTTAGAAACAAGCCTATTATCAAAGCTATTATTAGCTTTTCGCACCTCTTGTTTAATTTGATAATCGGAAGTTGTAAATATAAAGTAAAATTATTATATTTACACACAACTACATGCATAAAAATGTCATAACAATGACAATAATATTGTAATAATCCAGTATTATTTTATAGTTATTATAAATATCTAATTTACAAGTAACGTTAGGATCGCAAATAATTAGCGAGTTAATGAATTTATATTACTTAATATTATTACATAACAATTTAAAATATCTGCAAAACATTATTATTGTATGTCCATTATATGTTTCATAAATTTCTGTTACATTTGCCTTCATACTTAATGACACTAAATCGATGAAAGTGTGTCGTGCAGGGTTGATGTTTGAGGGATTATGTTCCGTGCCCTTCTACAGCGAGAAGGTACGGCTTGGATCTGCCCTATGACGCACGAATATCATAGCCGCATGAAGGAGAACGTGCATTCGCGGTAATAAAGTTAGCACGGTAATTATGACAGGCTCGTTACCAGCACGTCGCTACGGGATATGAAGTGCTAATGAATGGACGCGTCGAACCAGGGGGTGGCTGGTACGATCGTGTATTTCTGTTTCGTCCGTAAACAAGCTTTAGTTATGCATATAAATATCAATTATTAACGTATTTATGTAAAAATGTATCTGAACAAATGAATAAATTATTTTTTTTTAGTTTTTATTTTA
>NW_017305988.1:1628360-1638799 GCF_001594115.1 Trachymyrmex septentrionalis | reverse complement strand
CTCATAATATTAAATAATAAAATTATATTATATAATTGTATTTATAAAACAGTAATAATTTTTAATATTGCTGCTTCTTTTTTATTATTTTGTTAGAATGTAGATTGTATTATGTAGAAAACTTATTTTTTATATTTGTATTAATATCTTTTATGCTAAATCTTTTTAAGTACTAATATTTTATATGCTACACCTTTTTAAGCTAAGCTAGAATATAATAATAATAATAGATTTAAGTCATAACGAATATATATATTAGAGAAATAATTTTATTTTTCTAATAGAGAGTTGTGTGTGTGTGTGTGTGTGTGTGTGTGTGTGTGTGGTCAGCTGAGCTCCTTTAGCCTCACCGTTGATAACGCCGGGCAAGACTCGAATTATTTACCCGAGATAAGATAATTAGAATTCGCGAAATCTTTAATCTCTGAATTTTTCCGCATTCCTTATGTGTTTTGATACAGAATAAATAAAAGATTACATCTTATTGGATTTTACAATATAAAATAAAAATGATTTATTTATTTAAATTAATATTGAAGATTCTTAAAAATTTTTTTTTTTCAGAATAGTAATTGAACAAAATATGTGAAATAATAACACAACAAACTACAAATTATATAATATATACAAGTTTATGTTTTTAGGAACAACACACTTTATTATAAGAATGAAATAAGCTCTTTTTGTATATTTTTGTTGTTTTGTTTCTGTAAAATGTTTAAAAAATGTTTGCTATTATCTTTTATTTATTAATCTGTCATTTGACACAAAAACAATTTTTTCATAGTCTTTATTTACAGTTATAAAAGTATTATCATAGATAAATAAGTAACATTCGATTTATTTCTATTCGTATAAGTCGCAATAGTTTAGATATCAAGTCCAATACATTAATAATCGAAAATAAGAACTAGATAGAGGACAATGAAGAGGTGAAGGAAGAAGATTCGACACAGAGAGCACATGGAAAGAGAGGGTAGCAGGATAGGCTTGATTTCCGCGTCATTACGCAGGCACGGAGTGGGCCCCGAATTAATTGAATGCAGCGTGTGTTGACAGGTAGGTATATTGGCAGGCAGACACGGAGACTACAGAAAGAGCGACGGAGATGACTAGGCTGACCGTTTCAGAACTTGTATCAGATGCGGTCGCGATATCGAGTTCTCGTCCACAGTTCCTCCGAGGCCGTGTACCTGTCATTTTCGGTGACCGTGTCATTCAGTCCCTTCGTCTCCTTCCTCGGATCTCTTTCTCCCTAACTAGCGATAGCTGTCAGCTCCGGGAACGGTCGATACAGAATTCGATTTGGCTGCAACTGGACCAAGAGATAAGAACAGATACCTGCACTTAAGTCATTTAACTTACTGCATTAGATTGGTCGTTGTATCGAGATAGTCTTCTTATTTTTTGCTCGATAATTAATAATGACATATCAATAATGATTGTTGAAAATGTGGGAATATAAACCTTAATGAAAAAAAATTTTTTTTAAATATATATATTTGTGTATAACTATTTGTTGATTTTTATACATACTCTTTCTGCCTGAATGAAAAATGATCAATCGATACACTGTATGATATTAGATTAAAAAAATCAATTTGATTTTTGTCCTCAATCAGTCAGGGGCTACATTGATTCGTTTTTTATAAGTAATCAGTGCATTGCTCGATAAGGTTTTAAACGATAGATAACGTATAATCTACGTAGATACGATTATCTGTTTACTTTTCCTTATTAGTACTCGTATTATTTTATTGTAATAATTGTATGACAACCAAAAGCAGCAATTAAAATAAATAGTAAACCGAGAAAGGAATGATAAAGACAATGAATCGAGAAGACAGTTGCCGTTCTATGTTAAGACAGCAACCATTCTATGTTATTCAACGATTTGATTTCGGTCCCATTTCAAGATTATTATCAACACTGTTAATTAATCCTTCCCGGAGACGCAGGGGAAAGAACGCATCTTTTCTTCGAAGATAGCGATCCAGATTTGAAGCTGTCAGTTTGTAATAATCGACAGATTTCTGATGTAATCGTGACACGTTTCAACGCGGCGAATTCAAAGGATTTCACGTTTCGCATAACTCTTCGGTTCGAACCTGTTCTCTTATTTGAGATACTACGGCTACAAAATAATTTTTTACATTTTCGAACTTTTCTTCGTTTATGTAAATGACAATATTTTTCGATAACCAAATATCTTAAGACCGTTGAAAATTCTGATTATGCGCGATCTCAACCCATATGCTTATATGTTATATTTTCAAACACGGTTGGCCATATCCGGTGGTCCTTCGGGTTCTGATCGCGATGGCCCAGGTACAAGGAAAATCCCAGGGGAGACTCGACGGAAGGTACGTACACGATCCTACACTTTGTGAGACCTCTCGTCGTGTCATCCCTGAGGATTCGTATTCGTAGTCACGCGTTTAATCCCCCAAAACATGTAACCGACTCCTCGAGATTGAAAGCTGTTTTATGAATTGTGGATCTCCAATATGTCTAGAAATTTGCAGTTACATGAATATGTATAAACAAATTTAGATTATATTTGTATTTTGTAATAAATAAGAAACTCCATTTTTATTTTCGCATATATTTACATATATTTTCACATATATATTTCATTTGATTCCTTAATAATAAAAAGAATAATTACAATTGTTTTAATACATGATCGATTAATACATGAATGTTTTTATACTATCCGCGGTAATTGAAATAATTTATTTAGTAGTTAATGCGTATATATTCCATATATTATACACATAATTCCATTTAACTCTTATGAAAAGGTATCTCTAAAAGTTGGCACGAATGGATGTCTCGCGTTATGTTATGTATCGAGCTGGCGAAGGTGAATAGGTTGTCAATGAGAATTTCGAGTTCAGCCTACGGAGGTGTCTGGTCCTTTAGGCCTCAGAATCAGAACTGTATCCTTAGGGACAGATACGTCAACGTGGACAACGCGAATACGTGGTCCGCTGCTCCGATGCTGCTCTGCTATAGCTATAATATAAGTTGGGATAATGCTATATGTGTGATTCTGTTGAAATAACACTAACACTATCTCCTAATCTATCAATGTTAATTGTTTTATATATTTTTTAGAAATGGTAATTTATGTTTCTTTCCCAGTACACAGTTCTCTTTCGTAATTTTATAGAAAAGTATAGTTTTATAGAAAAGTTTATCTTGTTCTTGATTTTATAGAAAAGTAGTATAAATTCACAATTTATGTACAGTAAGAGATCAATTTGATTGGAGGAAGGTGCGAAATATATTAAAAATAACAGAGAAAATTTTATTTTTACAACTTTTATAAATTGTGTGAATGAAATTTATAGAATTAGGAAACAGAAGAAGTGCTTTATCTGTAGATTTGCGTTTATTTGATCTACATCAGCTATATTTTTAACATAATAATATTGAATAATTATATCAGATTATATAAAACATTACGCAAATAATTATGCCAAAGTTACTTTTATTAGAAACGTAGTTGTTATTTTTTTCTTTTTCAAATTAATCTTTTCTCTCACAATTTTATTTCTACATCCATGATGTTTTCTTTTCCATAGTCGTGACCTTCTAATTCAGCGTTTCTTCGCGCTCGCGTTTGTTTCTCTCAGACGGGAAAGTATCGAGAGTCGCATATTCCGCCGTTGTGGGATGGGAAAGGAGGAAGAGTGGTGCTCGATCCATCAAAACTGCATGTCAGTAGCCATTAGCACGCTCCCACCGGCGCGCAGCACAGAATGCCCGTAAAGCTAAAGCTTGCACGTATATGCTTCTGTGCGTAGCGGTACTAGATGCGTACTTTATCCACTTGTTTGAGCTCTTGTCTCACTTTTCCGACGCCGTTCGTTTTCTTTTCGAAATCATTTTCTTTTGCTATTTTTGTTTTCAACGATGACAATCACTTTTTCATAGCAATAAAATTTTATAAAACATTTACGTACAAGCTTTTCTGATTATTTTAAAAGTCTATTTTATAATGTATTTTAAGAGCTAAAAAATAACAATATAAATTATAGATAAAACTTATATAGTCTATATCTCAGAATATCTTGAGTGAATATTTTTAATAGAATTGATTATATATTAATAATGCTCCTTTCATGAATTCTAAAGATTCAAATATCAATACTTTTTTTTAATTCTGTGTTGATCTAGTAGAATCTTCCAATGCAATAATTGACACACGGTTAGCGAAGCTTTTTATTATCTTACTACGTTAAGAAACAATCGATGGAACAGAATAAGTTCCGATGGATTTCTTAAAATCGGAGTCAATTCCGCATTTTCAGCAGCGAGCAATAGCTGCAGCGATCGCACCGACCGTGGTAGCGGCAACAGCAACTGCAGCTTTAACGGGCGGCGACCATCCATCATGAAAATGTCAGCCTCCCTCTTTGCCCAGAAACAACTAGCTATGACATTCTTCTCGTTGCTATTGCCTCTATTCGCTTTTGCCAGTTCGCGTATTCGCATGTCCGTTACTTTAGGCGAAATATTCGCTCTATCAAATTTCATTCTTAAATTTTTAAAGATTCGTTGATCAATATAATATCCATCATAATACCCAATAACATCGTTATTATTTTATTCATAAATTTTTCAAAATTTTTATATATAATTTAAAAAAAAATTTAAATTAATAAAATAAAATCAGCAGTTTTAAAATAATAGAAGGCGGAATTGTTAAAAAAATTAATGTCAAAAAGATTTTATAATTTATCAAGTATCTATCTATGAGAAAAGTTTCATGATATAAACTTACAGATGAAAGGGTAATTTTAAATATATATTCAAATATTTGAATTAAATTTAAATTTTAGGGAATATTTCTATAGATTTCAAAAAAAGGAATGATAGAGTCATAGAAATGATTAATTTATAACAGAATAAATTCGTAACGACGGAAATATAAATATATAAAATATATAAATATATAAAAATAATATAAAAATGATAATTGAAAAATTCGAGCATCAATTTGCTATCGTTAAACGGACGTGTAATCACGAAACAATGTGAAATGTCACTTCCAGTTGACACATTAGCCCAGTTTCCGGCAGTACTAAGGGCAGTAACGTTTTAATTAAAACGACGTCGTCGTCGGTAAATACGATAACACGCAGAAGAATCAATCATGCCGCGTGTCCTGTACACGGTGCTTCCAATGAGACATCTTAATCGCGGCGGAGCTGTAAGATTACAAAGATTTTTGGACGAGTTTTTTTGATTCCAACGATTTATAATCGAATAGAAATTCTTTGTAACTGTGTTATAAACTGACACGATTCGAAGACAAGCAATGAAGCCGGTTGGGCTGAATAGAGGAAGGATTTTAGGCGTAAGTTCGGCAAGGCCTGTTGACAACAGACGGCAGTTGTGAAGTTTTTGGGGAACGTGGTTCCGCATAGGGCAACGTACAGTTCTATTTGTTGGATGATTGTACTGCTGCGAAATCAAGTCTGACGAAGATCGATCGGACAGCATTTCAGGCGTCAACACCGGATCGCTGATTCCCCTCTCGTGCCTCGACTAAGGTCGTATCCACTGCCACTTTCTCGCAGATGCTGCCAATCCCGAGTGAAGTTTCTATTAAGAAGTCCCATTCGAAATGATCGAAAATTCTATATTAAGTAATAGCAAACTTTACTGAAGAGTACATCATTTGAAAGAGAAGAAATTATTTTATTTTTTATGATATATTTTATTCCATACGTATGTTTGTTTAAGTTAAATATAAAAATTTTTATACGTATATATTGCATAAACTAAAAATAAGAATTAATTAATATATATTATATAAGTATAGTTCAAATATATATTTTTTAAGCTGTATTATTCATAATAATATGCAAAGTAAAACGTAATCATGGCTTTCATAAATTATTATAATTTTTATAAGCTAGAGATTTATATTTGTAGATATATAATTATCTAAACAAATTAAAAAAGAAAAAAACATTTGAATTGTTAAAATATTTGTTGTTACATTGATATAAAACTTTTAAATAAAGATAAACATAAACGAGCTATGTATTGTATTAAGCATATAAAAATACAAATCAAGAATATTCAAGTACAAGTCTTAGGCCAATTTATCGTGGGTAGCAAAAAACTTTAGAATGGTAAATTACATTCATTATTTTTGCATCCTTATAAACTTCTATGCTCAAACTCTTTTACGACTTTCATACATGTTGAAGTTGGATTTTCTACGAAAATAGGAATCAAAATCAAATTTTGAAATAAATTATAAATAAATTATCAAAGTCGTCAACAAAAATAGGAAAAAGCGTATTTTTTACAAATACTTCAATAGAATTATATTAAGTAAAAAAATTAAAAAGTAAGAAATATGAAGAGATACAAACAAATAATTAATATACATTCTTCCCCTCGCTTTTTCATATCTACTAAAGCTAGACGGGCTGTGGATGTCATTTTAATAAGTGCGAGCTACTTAAGTTTGAGAAGTAATAATATAAATTATATAATAAATAAAACAACATAATATAATTAAAAATTTCGTACACATGTTTATAAAATGTCATTTTTATATTACAGATAAAGTTTTCTATGTTTCCGTAGAATGGATATATTTATATATTCAATTGATGGTTACATATTATACTTTACTAATTGTCATTAAATATAAAATATAATTTACTCATTAGAAAACAATGTAAAGCATTGATTTATCTACAAAAGTAAATTTGATAATAATTATTTTATCAATATATGATGAAATACGTTGATCAAGTTAAATTACTGTAGAATGTATACATAGAAAACTGCAATTTCTTGCGATGGAAATTGGAGGCAAAGATAAGACACTTAATAATATTGTAATAATCTTTGATATTTATTATTAATCTTTTTGTTTTTATAAAACGAAAGAAAATTAATTACTTATAGATATTCAGATGACAAAATGTTAGAACCATGTCGGTATAATGCACGCGTACAATGACTGCTGTCTCTGTGCAGATGTCAGCTGATTCCGCATCTGGTAAGCACAGTAACAGCATATCTCGTGTTCAATATAGTTATATTAATTTCGACTATACGTATATCACGACGATAGCATGTACGAAATTTTTTTTATTAACAGTTGTTATGTAAAAATATTATAGCGATAGCCAATTTTAATATTAAGGATCGGTGATCAAGGAAGATAAGATGCAGTGTATAATATATTATACGTGCTGACATCATGTTTAAGTTTCAAATTGCATGCTGTGATAGCGCCGTGTAGCATCTGCTTTATCCACACAAGATGACACAGTAATCGCATTTCAACTGCATGAAATGCTAAACACATTAAACGTGCTGGCATGCGATGTTATCTAAGTATATTGTATACAATACAATAAAAAATTATTAATATATAATATAGTACCTATAATATTTTATCTTATCCAAATATGGTAAAGTAAATTTCTTCTTTACCTTCAATCAGCATATAAAATCGAGTTACTTGCAGATGATAAATATATGTATATTTACAAATAGTAATACAGAAAATCGACTTTTAATTTATGGCGAATTATCCAACATGTGATATTATAGGAAGAAAAATTTGTTTGTTTTATGTCACATAGATGTCATAAACCTAGTTGAGTTTCTCGACACACCGCATGAAACAGCTGTTGTTTCCGTCTAGGGGTGGTGTCTACTGTCAGATGCTCCGCCTATAAATCAAACCTATGGGCGGTAGGGAGACAAGCCGACGCCATGTTAACATACATAAACAAACCCTACGCATTGTAACTGATAAACGGCGGAAGCAACATGTAACAAGCAATTTCATCCCGATAGAGTTATACGTTATTTGCATTTTTTTGAAAAATTTTTATATAATCTCTCACATACTAAATAAATTAATATAAATAATACATATTTATAAATAAATTTTAAATAAATTATAAATAAATTTTAAGTAAATTATAAATAAACTTTAAATAAATTATAAATAAATTTTAAAATTTTATTAAATTATGTAATTATTTTATTGTTACTGCAATTTTAATTAAAATCTAATATCATAAGTGCGCGTACTGTATATTATCATATTTTATAACAAAAATATACAAAAATATATTATTTGATAAGTTATTTTGATACATATGTTTTTCTTTAATATTTTTAAACTTTTACATTTTATTCTTATAAAATTTGTAAAATGATTGCATATTACACATTTGATTCAATAATATTATTACTAATAATTAATATATCTATAATAGTTAATTTGCATAGGATAAAATATAAGAAGAGGAATAGGAATTTTGATTTTGTAATTGCTTCGCAAGCGATGAACAAAGATCACGAATCGGTTAATGGTTGAAGGTGCCGGTCTCGGGGAGATCCTGAGACTAATCAGACTAAACATTAATCTTCCAAGTGGATCCTCGACCCAATTCTCGTAAGGTCAAGTCGCAATGGAGACGTTGATTGGATTCCACGTCAAACCAGAAGTAAACACCTTTTCTATCATTACGCGTCATTCATTTCTTTTTCTCTTTTACTCTTGGTCTTTCGCGGAATTAAATTTTATTTAATTATCTCGTATATGTATTGAAAGAACTAATGATCATGACGTGACAGTCGACGCAATTCGCTATTCATATTTGCTTATTAATAATTCATAAAGACATCGTCATTATTCTAATAATTTGTTCGATTAACCTGTCTTTTAATATCTAACATAGTCGTGACACATGCGATAGGTATTTTGTAGTTAGATCTCTTATTGCAATAATGCTGCTGTTGATTAAAAATTAACGGATTGCTAATATCACTCTCTCTCTTCCTTCTTATGCGGTTTGGAAGCAAGAAGATATTACTAGGTAATTGTAAACCGCAGCTTCCACAGCTACTATGGACCGTTTATCATCGTCTCTATAGCTACCGGGTCGTTGAGTGAGGAGATTTGGGGGTTCACCATGCTAAGAGTTGAAACCTCAGCATGACTGGTGGCCTCGGTAGCCGATAGACGTGTCATTTATGCGTCTACGAATCAATAGCCGCTTCACTTTACACCCACCTTACATCATTAGTCATTTTATAGGGCCGTTCTGCTCCGTTACACGCGTACGCGGCATTTGCTCGCGACTGATTTGTCGTCTCATCCCGACATAAGTCTGTCGGTCGGGAAGATCGTATGTTCATCGATTGCGATTAATCTAATTTTTATCTAAACATTATTTTTGTTACTAAATGTTGTTGTTTCACTCAAGGAAGTTATTTGTGGCACTAAAAATCAGATATTGTAAAATCTAAATTTGACATTACGTCATACGTAGCGCAATTAATAAAGTTAATTGAATTATGTCATGTTCAGGTCTGATGTAATTATTATAATTTGATTTCTCTGTGGCGTGA
This sequence comes from Trachymyrmex septentrionalis, assembly GCF_001594115.1. Taxonomy (NCBI): domain Eukaryota; kingdom Metazoa; phylum Arthropoda; class Insecta; order Hymenoptera; family Formicidae; genus Trachymyrmex; species Trachymyrmex septentrionalis. The sequence goes on along the minus strand of NW_017305988.1, from coordinate 1,629,388 downwards.
TGTGAGTCAATTCGTTACAGCAATTATCGCATATGTTCGTAGTGTATTTTTCAAAATATCAAAATGTCGATATTGATTGTATTCTGCAATATATATTTCCTAATTTAACTAAACAATTTTTATTCAAAATATTTTTCCTGCAATAAACTTATGCAATAACTTTCGTATCATTAAAAAAAAACAAATTACATATTTTTAAGTTTAGCCTAATAAAACGAAAGTCGTAACTCTGTTAATGTCAATGTTTGTTTCATCGTGTTCAATAATTAATTCGAAAATTATTCAATATTTAAGAAGCGTGTGTAAGTCTATTTACATGAAAATCATGAAATTGAAAATATTTAATTAATATTACGTCAGTTTTATGTATTATTATGTAAACTCAATATTAAAATTACTCGGTAGTAATAATGGAAAAAACATAATGAGAACAGTTATAAGGTCGCGCTAATGTACAAGAAGTTATATTTGACTTACTCAGCAACTTTTACTAACGTTTACTACTTACGTTTATTAATTTCCTCGCTGCAGGTTTCATTATTCTTCAAGATACGGCGCATATCTTCGACTGTAATGCAATAAAAGACCTTCGCACATTGTGACCTTCTCGTCGTATCGTAGTCATCGTGGAACTATTGCTAACTAATGAGTAACGCCACGAATGAGAAGGCTTCCACTCATAGAAATCTGTTTTCGTCCTTTCTGATGGACCAAAATTGCGGTTTACGTTCAAGCGTGGGAAGCTAGATTAGAAGCAGATTGCTAACTTTTTTTGATACATTCGCGAGGAAGATATTAGAAGCAGAGGAATCGGTCGGAAATAAATTTCACAGTTTCTTCTTAGGCGGCAATGGGAACACGCGAGGAGTGTAAGATTCTATTTGCGGTAGGCGAACGAGTTAACGGACGGGATGATCGTAAGGTGTCTCCGTGGTTAAAACTCAACACCACACACACACACACACACACACACACACACACACACACACACACACACACACACACACATACATATATATATATATATA
>NW_017305988.1:1606517-1628306 GCF_001594115.1 Trachymyrmex septentrionalis | reverse complement strand
TATATATATATATATATATACACACTGGAGAGCCGAAGCTCCCGCTTCCTCCATCTATCATGCGAACCATGACAAACCAAGCCTCAAAAGCAGCCGCCAGCGTTGCAGCACTTTCTTACCTTCTTCACTTAGTCACCGGGCGCTCAGGTGAGCGTCTACCTGTCTGATATACAGGACCCCCTATTCCCTATCTACATTTATTAACATTTAAGCGTTAACGACATTTCTCTCTCGTGCACCCCGGAAGAAAAAGAAAATAAGAATCGTTGTGCCGGCTACTCGTATATTGCTGCTTTCCACTTCGGGATTTCTTTCGATTTACGTTCTTTGTCTCAAGAATATAGCACGAATCGATTAAATGAAACAATCGCGGTAATTCTGGAAATCTTCGCGCGTATACGACGCGTTAATAAATCACTTTTAATCGAAGAATATTTGCGACTAAATGAAACATCCACAAAACAACATTACGATAATTAACGAATCATACCGAGCGTCGTTACAATGAAAAGTGCGTTTTACGTAGTTCGAACAGTATCGTGTACTTTGAATGATCAAGGTGAAAGTCGTAGAAATCCATGCGTTTTCTGCTCAGCGGATATCGAATGGAAAGCAAAGTGGCGTGAATGAGTCGTCCCTTGACGATCGTAAGATTTATGGTCGCGACGGTTGGGCTGAGAGGGCAAGCATCGCACGACTCGGGGCTGGTAACCCTTGACCCTGCAGCTTCAAAATCCACCCTCGATATGACCACGATATCACTGCATAATCGATGATAAAGTTATATTGTAAAATGTTTAAATGTAAATTTTATTGAGATGTTCTATACGACAAATTGTTCGATGTTTACCAAATTGTTATGTCATACTACCGTGCATTGCGAGATAGTATGTATGCAAAAATCGGAAGTGGCGTACAAAAAATTAAAACGGTGCAGGTTGCAAAACGCAATTTTCTAGTCTTCCAATTCTTATTATTTTTTTTTTTTCCTTCATAAGGCCTCGTTGGCCAGAGAAAAAGTTAATAGCTTGGAGAAATTAGCCGATGTGGGGAGGATCGTTGATCGGGGATCGTGTTTCGGGAGGGTGTTCTGCACAGATGCAACGATAGCAACAGTTCGGTTCGCTCGAACCGGAGGTCACATATGAGCTCGGAGCTATGGCGTCGTATGGGCTTGACTCACACGCATCACGCGTAGTCATCCATCATTGTCAGTCTCTTCACTGACACAGCCGTCCGTCCTACCAACGCGCGAGGCTCTCGATTTGAGTTTCTTTCGTCAAAGTTGTGATTTTGTACAAAACGTCGCAATTCACGATTCTCGCAATTATTATGACACTATTATTTTCGCTACTCTGACAATAATAAAATCTCTTCTAACAATATGATAACCTTTATCACGGGATGACTCAATAAATTAATGTTTATTCTTTATTTTTTTTTAGTCTTGTACGAGTAAATCAATTTATGCGTGAAGAAATTTCTCTAGTATAACAAATGACGCGTTAATCTCTGAATAGGATATGAAGTTGACATGGTGTAAGGATGCTGCTAAGAATAATATTTCAGTTCGATTGCACCGATATTTTGGGTCATCTATCATCGTCACTTTCATCGTCGGCATGAGCAAATCGCGCCATCTACGATCAAAATTTACGCGTTCCACCTCCGTTCATGGTCACTCCGTTCGTTAAAGTTATGATTTTTCATATTATCCGTTGACTTGTACGATATTTTCATACTCCATATGGCTCACGTTAGCACTTTTAATTAAGCGACTAAAATAGCAAAAAAAAAATGCTTACTAGAGGAAATAAAAACACTCTCGTTACTTTTCACTATGATCTGTATTTGTCAAATGTATCGGTGAGTGAATGTACATGTATGATAACTTCGTTTACCGTGTTGAGGGCTCACTTGCAACACAATTATGTAGTCAGAATGAATAAACAATATATACGGTTATCGTACGCGCGTATGTACATGAAAGTCTTTATATGAACAATGACGGCATCTAATGTTTTATACAAAAAGAGCTGCGTATTAAATATGTTGTCGCGAGGTGAAAATTAAAATTATGTCCCTATCTACATTTACTTTTATATTACCTACCGTGAGACAATAATTTATTTGGTTCACTTAAAGTAGCGCTAGTTAGTAGAGCTTTGAAAAAAAAAATGCGATTTGTGAAAAAATGATATAATGCAACCAATATTTATACTATATAGTGAGTTCGTAATAAATACATTTCCCTTAGAAAGTGTGGATTACCATTCAAAGTATTGCTCAACGGTGTTCGTTCATTTTTATTTAAATGACATTATCCACGACACAGAATAATAACATATCAATTCGAATTAATTTTAAAGCTTGTTTCATTTTTTCACAAAATGAATAGCGCAACATTTTTACAAGTGCATTTGTCTCTTTCCGCAATAGTGGTCAAATAACTGATTTTTAACTATTCTCCATATTCAATTGGAGGACATTAATTTCTTTTTATGAGAGAGAGAGAGAGAGAGAGAGAGAGAGAGAGAGAGAGAGACATCTATTTCCAGCGTTTAATTAAAACTAACGGATTGTACCTATTTCACTTTTCAGAAGTTGTATATTTGATATAATAATCATGACTGTGTATAAATGCGATTTTCTTATTCATTTGTGTTCCATTAATCTATTCTTCGTATGATATATATGTACATAGTTTCATTGTTAATTATTGCTCACATGCACCTACAGTCTCAGGCCTCGTTTTATCGTTTTAAATCAAATATAATCTGTTATCTCATTGACTATCACGTGAAAATGAAACATTTGTGGGATATGTGTAATTTGAAAACTTCGTCAGATTCTTGTTCAAGATTATGAAATAAGGCTAAATGTTCCAACCAAAATATATACTTTGTGCAGGTGACTTAAGTTACATTGAAAACAAAAGGAACATGGCTTCAGTTATCTATAGTCTATCTAGTTTTCGAACATCCTAACGATGCACTAATACAGAGACCGTTTGCGCCAAGAAGATTGCACTTACACCTCGTGTTTCCTTTCACGAGAATTGGACCGTTGAATTGAAATTCCATAACGAATTTCCGTAACGGTAAATCTTTGATATATTTACAACATTCTTCATTTGTAAACCACAGCTCGTGTATATCAGTCTAATATCACTCACAAATCACTTTTCATCTTCTGCGATTAAGCGTGTTTCGCAAAGGGTGGTGATATAAATGTCACTTTGTAACACAGTTTAAGAAATTCTGTGAATAGCGGAACTCTCTGTTAACATCGTTCCAATTAAAAATTAACACAACCATTGCACTCGTTGTTACTGTTGTACATTTCCGAAACATCCTTTAATGTTTGGAATGTAAATTGGTAAAATTACATATTGTCCGTGGTAAGTAACATTCAAATTGATATTACACTCGGATGCATGATGATATCGACTGATTGGCTACGCTTGCATTCTAAAACAGTCAACAATTTTTCTGATAATTCCGGATTATTACTTCAGATATGCTTGCAATTATTGAAGTTCATTTAAATATTTCAGGTTTTTTAAATATGTACAACCATTCCGTAAATCAGTCCAAGTGTCTTGATTGAAGCAGCCAGTCTTGAAAGTAATTTCGATACAACTCACGGGAACAGTGTCACTTCAAACTAGAGGATATTCGACAACTTAGGTCGGATGATAGATTTATTCATATAGATTTATTTATATAGACACACGCACCGTTAATAGTATTTTTAGTCCCCATTTTATTTTTACACACTATTTCCATTTACGCGCCATTTGAAAATTAAATTACGAACCGTTGAAGTATATACAAATCACGTAGATGTGTTAGCTTCAATATAAAGCGTTGAGTAGACATTGCTCATCGCCCCAATCCAGCTGACAAGGATTCTCGGTCTCGTGGACTCAGCTGAGCTGGTAATACTCGGGCGCGAAGTCGTTCGCTAGATTGCTGAGGAAGTTGAAATCGGACGAGCTATTGCTGTTGTCGGCGGATGGCGGCGGCGCCGCGGCGGTGTGTACCGGCTCGCCGTAGAAATTCCCATAATTGCCGTAGGATTCGTTGTTACCGTCAGCCTGGCCGGCGCTTCCGGGTGGCGTAATAACTGCTGCGGTAGCAGCTGCGATCGCCGTCGCGGTTGTCGTCATGCCAGGCGCCGGAAACGGGTCGGGCGACGATACGTAACTATTTGGGATGCTGGAGGCCTCGCCGCCCTGATGAACGTGCAGCTGACCGGCGGTCTGCTCGTAATACGCGCCCGGATGACACTTGTTCCCGGGCCGGTAGTCGCCGGAACTTGGATGCATTGGCGGCTGATGAGTGACGTAGCCTTCGGCGGTGTGTTGCTGCGGGTGCTGTTGCTGTTGTTGGATATCGTTGAAATAATGCTGTCCGGTTTGCGCGGATACAGCGGCGTGTCCGTGTGTCGCTAGATTCTCGCCGGTTCCATGATAATTGCTGCCGGTTGAATAACCGTAATTCCCAGGCGTCATATAGCCGTCGGTGCTCTGCTCGTTCTGCGCCGCCGAGTATCCCTGACCGGAATTGTACGCATTGGTACCGCCTTGCATACCCCTGTGATAAGCGTGATAAGGTGGTCCAGCTTGAGGATATCCGTTATACTCCCCGGTACTACCGTACTGCAATTGTTGCTGATGAAACTGCATGTTGGCGCCGTACATTGATCTCGACGCCGTGCCGGTCGATCTCACGTGATGCGCTATTCTCGAACCCACCGCTTGATTTTGTCTAACGTACAGAGAATTCACCTCACTCGGATAAGAGATTCTTGACTGTTGATACGAGTCTCTGGTGCAGTAACTATTTTGCGACTGGGTCTGTTGCGACGCCGCGGGTATACTTTGTCTATTAGCGGGTACGCCGTTTCGATAATCGATGGTCGGCGTGGGCTGATACACGCCTTGCTGTTGGAAATGCGCTTGCTGGCTGTTCGAGAGGTTGCGGCCGCCGTGCGGCGACATCGTTCCCGGATTTGTAGGGGCGTGTAACATTGGGCCTGGCAAGGACGTCGTGGAGGACGGTGAGCTTCGCGGTCTCTGCATGTAAGCCGTGTGAGCCGCTTGCTGGATACCGAGAGGGCTGCCTTGTTGAAGCTGGACGGAAACGGGAGTGCCGGGTGTCGAGGACGGCGTTAGGCTCCTCGTGGAATTCTGACCCGGTAATACCGGCGTACTGACCGTCGAGTCCGGCATAGCTAATAGCACACCGTTGCTCGTCACCGAACACATATCCTTCGTGCTGGCCGATGGCGATTTCTTGCTCACTGAGATCTGTTGTTGCTTCGCTGTGTTCGGACTTTTGTGACCACTCTCGATCTTCACTCTCACTTCACCCGACAATTTTTTCGTCACGCTCGGCGACGTCACTTCACTTCCGTCTTGCGACCTCGAATCGTCGTCCACTATCATCTTTTCGAACGAGCTGGACACACTGTTAGTACTACCGACGCTGCTGGCACCATTGCTATTCGTGTTAAAGCCTGGATTACTGTTGTTATTGTTGTTATTATTGTTAGTGGCACCAGGGGTGTTATTGTTGTTACTGTTTCTTCGACCGGAAGAACCTAAATCGGTAACATCGCCAGTAAGAGTGCTTCCGACATCGCCCACACCCGAAATATCACAGTTATGACAACTCTTCTTTTCATCGTTATCGACTGATAACATTTTGTCACTCTTAGGCTTTTCCATGCCGTCCGAAGTGGAACCATCCTTCTCGTCTCCGTCTTCCTTGCTAAGTGTTTGCCGCTTGTGTTTCATTCGTCGATTTTGAAACCAAACTTTTACCTGAGAGGAAGATAGCGATATTTATATAATGATTTACGTTTTAATTATTAAATAGACAATGGATATAATGCGTCAATAACCGTGCAAAAAAAAAAGAAAGATGTTTTTTTTAACACTTTTAATAAAGTCAACATAAAAATATTATAAAATAATTGTAACGCATTAAAAATGGAAATGATGTGATGATTTTTGATAGTATTACTTAATTAAAGTTATATTACCTGTCTTTCCGTAAGATCCAATGAAGCTGCGATTTCTATCCTTCGCGGTCGACAAAGATATTTATTGAAATGAAACTCTTTTTCTAGTTCGAGAAGTTGCGTATTTGTATAAGCTGTTCGTAATCTTCTTGGTAGACCGTTTTCTGTAAAACAAGAATTCTCTTTTCAATTTTTACAAATAATAATAAATTCGAAATATCATAACGTGGATTGTCTTTAATATAAGATCAGATTTAATTATGTCTGTGATAATTTATTCTTGCATTGAGGGTAAGATATATCATGTATTTAGATATTTTACAAATATCATAAAGATTTTACCAAGAAACTCGTTATGTTAACAAATCATTTATTTTAATTTTCGATTTTATTTCTTGCAGCACGATGAAATTTTCGCGCTCCGATACTCGCTTTGTCTTTATCGCAGCGATGCTCACTTTTTGTCTGTTATAGGAAGTAAATGGTATCCTAATTAATGATCATTTAAGCAACCTAGACTATAGAGAGGAAGAGAGAGAGATAGGGAGAAGGGAAGAAGGGATGACGACACGACATCCTTAACAATGCATAAGCGAAGATTCCCGCGTGGCGAAAAGGACCATTCTGGTGTTGTTCCGGCGAGTTACTGGGCTCCTTAGAAACTTTTGGGTAAGTTTCCCACCAGCACTATTCCGTGTCGATGTGAAACACCTCCTAATTGTTATCGGATAAGAAACTTGTTCCGCGATAACAAGTGGAATGCCATACAGGATCGAGAGGACGTGAAAACATGAGAGGGAGGAGACGAAGGGATGGTATAAGGAAGCATATCACGGTTTATTCGAGCAGATTTGGTCTAGAAAGTAGCGACCAAGTATCTCACGGTACTTTGTTGAGGCATGTGGCGTAAGAGTAATTTCCACCCAACTGTAAACAATTATTAATAGCCGCCTATCGTAATTACAGAATTCGCTGCGTGCCCCGAGGAGTAATATTTCAATCAAACTTGATGGCTCGCCGAGCTTGCGTTGTTTAACAAGACGTGTCTTGGCAAATTCTCTAGGAGCAACGTATATTTTGAAGGTTTAGAAAAACTTTTTCCGATACATTACTTTCTAACTATTTTCGATTTTCCGTCTATCATTTAAAAGTATAAGAAACACATCGGTGGGCATTAACAATACAAAACAAATATTTTATACTAATATTTTATTCTATCGACGATACTGACCACCTGGATGTTAAAATACTTTTTTTTTATCGAGAATCAGGGGTGTTACACTTTTTTACGCGTCGCCGTATCATGAGAGAAGAAAAAACCGATACGGCGTGACGCAGTTTGGAGTAAAGGGGGGCAGCGAGGGAGAGGGTGATTCGTTTCGTAGGGCCGAGATGCTAAACTACCCCATAGCGTGCGAGCGGATGTAGGGTGGCTGAGGGGTGGTTCGACAGTAGGATGAGTCGTCAGGGGGTAAAAAAGAAAGAGAAAGAGAATAATCGAACGAGATAGAAGAAAAGAGACGTGGAGAAAACGAAAGGTAAAAAGAGGAAGGTATAGCGACTGAAGAAGGTCGAAGAGGGTACGTGATAGAGACGGTCAGAAAGGGAGAGGAAGAATGGAAAAGAGAAAAGACACTCGGGGATGAGGGAGAAAGGTGTAGACTGAAGATGTAGTAAGCTTTGAACCTAGCAAATCCTGCACGTGGAGTTTCCATAGGGTGAGGGCGATGGTGGCGAGATGAAAGTATCGCATGATTGACGTGGGCCTCATCAGCATTTCGGTCTTGCGATTGGTTGGACGAAACTGTCGATCAAACTCCACTCCACGCCCTGTATCTGTTCAATCGTTTCAGGAGTTTAATTCAATCCGGGGATGAATGCGGAGCAATATTTGGATGGCAAATAACTACCTGATATAATAAATTAAACCGTTTACTAAATAAAAATATATGTATGATATAACAAGGAGTAGAATATCTTTTTAAAGAGCTTGTATAAATATTTTTATAATATTTCAAATTATTACAAAAAATTATTTGTATCTTATACTTAAGTATTAATAGACACAAATAAATCTTTAGATTATACAGTATTTTTTGTGCATAGAGATCTTATAGAGTATTAGATATCTTGTTGATAATAATCAAATATTGTTGCTAGTATTTATAAGTAAAATAACAGTATACCATATCACACCACTCTTTGCTAATTTAATTTAGTGACAAGCGTTATTGCTTTGTAACGACAACGACTTTTTCCGGACGAAAATGTCGACATTGCTAGCAAGCTTCTTGTTCTTGCGAGATGATGTAGAGGATGACGAACTGTCACGGGATAGTCAAAATGAAGAGCATGACCTGACAGGATCGTGTGAGAGGTGAGAAAGATAGAGTACGAAAATAGAATCTGTATTTTCGTATATCACGCTGTTAGGTTTGTCTATGGGTTCATCCGGTTGAGACTGCTACACAGCTATGTGAAATAAATTTATAGCCATAAATATTTTACACGAGAATTATTATGTTTTTTGTTAATGTAGGTTTTATTTAAATTCTAACATCAATGTTCTTAATTATTCAAAAGTTAATTCTATGTTTCTCCTAACAATGTAAAAAATTATTGCAGGATAAAAAAATTAAATATCATAGAGTACTACACAATATTAGCAATTAACTATTGGCAATTAAATATTACAGAATAATTGCAATTAATAATAAATAATTAATAAGTCATTCTTTCTACGATTTAGTCATAATTTTATTTTGTAATTTACACAATACGTTCTATTTTTCTATTTTAATGAAAAAATCGTGAAATAATAAAGTTAAAGGAAAAATGTGGAAAAAATGATATTAAAATAATAGGTTTGTTATAATGTAATTTATGTAATAGTTCGTCAATCGTCGTTGAAACAGATGCTGATGTCTGTGACAAAACTGACAATCGTCGCTTCGCGCGTTCTCATCAGTAAGAGGAAGTTGGTATGAGTTTACACTCTAAAATGTAACCTTTTGATGAAACATAACTTCGCAAGTTATGCCATGTTTTTCTATCACTTTTTTTAAAAGCATGTGTTAATCTCAACGCAAACTTTGATGAAACAAAGCTTAACAACTTTCTGAAACAATAGCATTTTTTCAATTTCGCTTATTATTTTGTTTTTTATGTCCTCGCGTACTATATTCCTTCAGTTTTAATATTTCAATTTTTTTATTTGAGATTAGGTTTTAGTTGTAGATAATTAAATTGTAGGTATCAATTGCGATTATTTTTTAATATAATAGATATTACTTTTATATCAAAGGTACGTAATTTCTTTATAGGATAATATTTTTAGTACATTTTTTTACATTTATCTTAAAAAACAATAGTACTGCGAAATAGCACATAAAATAGCGTATAAAATAAACAGTATTGATAGCTTTTATTGCTATTTCGTGTGCTCTGACTTTTGAAATTTTTTGTCATAAAAACAATAACTGTAGAAAATAATGCAATTATTCAATTTGCTTTCCATTCGCTCGAGTCTCTTTCATTTTTTCGTCTCTACTACACTCGAATATTTACGAACAGCTGGTGAAATTCTCATGCCCTCCGCTCCTTCCTTAATTTTTGCATTACTCCATTACACTTACGATTAATTCGCAGACGTTCTCATTGAACGATAACGAGCGATAAAGAAATATGTTCTAGCGAAATACGATCATCAAAGGCAAAGGGAAAAAGTAGATCTTCAATCGAGAAGTAGTTTACACATGCGACCAAGTCGTTCGGATCACAGATTTTCCTCCTGTGTCCGCCTTCGGTGTGCTCTCGTTTTCTCTGGACTGGACCAGGTCGTTTATAGACAGGTGGGAAGGGTCACATGACGGGCGTCTCTGTAATTTGTCTTTTGTTTCCTCCCGCGTCTGAAGGAAGAAAACTTGCGAGGAAGAACAAAGGGCGGAAAGAACCACTATTTCGAACAGCGTGGAGAAGAGAACGATTACCCCTCTTCGTTCCGTTCTCAACTTCTTCCTCTCCTCTCTTTTCACTCTTCTCCATCTTTCCCCATTCTTTCCTCCGTCTCTTCCTTCTCGCTCTTTTTCTCTTTCTCTCATTCTTTTAGTATCGGGAGGAACCTGCGGCGGCGCGACGGCGGCGGCGTCGGCAGCGTAAACGTATGAAAAATGAGTGACGAGAATTTGAAACAAACGAGAAGACAGCCGGCTCCATGTCCGTGCTTTGACGTGTCCGAAACAGGTAGACGGCGGTCAGCATGGAAGGTTACCGTGATCGATAACTTTTTGATCGTTTCGGATGCCTTCCAGCGTTTTAAGCTCGCCGAACATTGCAAATCTGTATTCTAGGGAATGGTCTGCTTTAAAATACCGTAGTTATATAACATCTTATTAAATGTAATATTAATTTTGGACCGTCTCACAATTTTATGGTAGCGAAATAATTTATTTACTATAAAATTTACATCGAACGTATTGCTTCAATAAAATTCTTTTATCAATAATATTTATGTATAAATAGCATATATTATAAAGTTCTACATTTTATTGAATTTGGATTTTACAAATATTTACAAATTGAAAAAATTAATTTTCAATTCCCATATTGTACTTCAAATCAAATTGGCATTGGAAATAGCACTGATACAAAAAAAAATTTACATTATAATGTTCTACGCTTGTTTGAAGCGATGGAAGAATTATTCATCGCGTAAGAATAAAGTAGGTATTTAATGCGCCATTGGGTAATTTGTGGCGGATAAGCGAGGGAAGACTAGAAGGTGGAATCGGCATAAACTGTGGCTCATTACAGATTTACAGCAAGACGTAGGACGGGCAACGGGTGAGGGGCAACGAACAAAACTAAACGCACGGGAACAGAATGAAGGGAGTCCAAGTGGAATGGCTGGCAGAAAGGGCTCTTGGCTGCTTTGGTTTTGGTGGGCTGTCGGGGGTTGCGGCCTCTGCGTTGGATACGAGCTATAATCAATTAACAGTGAGCAAAACAAGAACTGCGGCCGACCACCGACCACGGCCGCAAAATATTTCGTACCTTCCTGTTCCAGTTTGGCTGGAACCCCATCGCTACGTTCAAGTGGCTACCTTACTTGCTGATAGGGTTGTTGTCAGAGGAATTGATTCTAGCATTGTGCCATTATGCGACAATTTAGAACATTGACATTACCAATCAATTTTTTTTTATCATTGATATTTGAATTTAAAGCATTTAATTTCCCAGTTGAGATATTGACGTGAGCTAGTATAATATATGTAAAATAGCGAAATAGGGTCTATATACAGGGTGTTAGTTAAGTATGTTGCCATACTCAACAGAGTAAACTTTGGTTTATTCTGATTCTTTGGTTTATTTCAAGTAAAAAAGTCCATATAAACATATGTCCTAAACGGCTTAGTTTCCGAAATAAAAAAATTTAAACGTGTAATAATAATCTGTTTATTTGAAAGAAATACAGCTTGAACTAATCAAAAACAAAAATAGGCTTCCGATGAAATAAAACAATTAGATGAATTGTTGAAAATGTCCACCTTGCGCCATGATACATCCATCGAGCCTTCTTCTCAAAGATTGACGTGCACGCTCAAAGATACGAGGTGTGTTACGTATTGCCTCGCATAAAGCAACTATTCGATTCCTCAAATTATTCTCATTCTCAATTGGGGTGGTATAAACCAATGATTTCGGATGCCCCCAAAGGAAATAATCCAAAGGATTTAAGTCTGGTGATCTAGGAGACTTTGACTTTGTCGCTTTGTTTACGGTTGCGAATGGTAACTTACATGAAACAAGGCATATTTATGCAGGAAGACATCTTCAACGCAATTTACCGTTTCGTCAAACATTTGTAAACATTCATCTGTATTTCGGAAAGCCGATCTCGGAAAGCCATCTGGATTTCTAAGCCGTTTAGGACTCATGTTTATATGGACTTTTTTACTTGAAATAAATCAAAGAATCGCTTTGTTGAGTATGACAACATATTTAACTAACACCCTGTGTATTTTTTAGGATTATATAAAATATTTTTTTCCCCAAAGTATAAAGTGCTTCTACATAATTCGCAAATCGCAAAACGTAGTTTGCAAACACAAACGCAGAATCAAGATTTGCGTTTGTTTTTTCATTGCCTGCAGTTGGTTTTCGTCCGTGTGTTTCTCGAACTACGTTTTGCGATCTGCGAATTATGTAGAGGCACCCTAAAGGGGATTAATGCAAAGTACTAACTATGCATTTTTTTAATCATAATTTAGCGTTAATTTTAATGAAGAAGAATATAATCATACAATATTTATTATCACGAAGTCTTTGTTTGCTTTGACTCATGATTGTATCATTGTATGTCCACATCTTTCTGACTTGGTTTTTGTCTGGCATAATAGCACTTCAGATATTAGCATAACTTTTTATATAGTTATCTTGTTGTAATGACGGAAAAAGAGAGGAGTCGCCGAGCTAGCTGGCATGTAGAGTAGATAAAAAGAGAAAGGAAAGAGGGGGAGAGGAAGCATGAAAAAGGATAGAAATACAAGAACGGAAGAACGGTGATGGTAGGAAAAAGATATAAAAGCGGCACGAGAAGATTTGCGTGTTCGAAAAAAGTTGTTGGCAACATCGCGAGCCGTCGCCGTCGCCGTACTCGGGCTTGGTGCTGCCGAAGACACGGCAACGTTGGTGCTCCGCACCAACCACCGCGGCGGCCATATTGGACGTGCACAGGTTCGCCAACCTGTGATTATGGTGGGCGAGACGGCGAGCGGCCCTTCGTGCAAGAAAATTGGACGCAGGGATCTCTCCCGTGGTGAAAGAAAGGCAAAACGTACATATGCGTGGTTCAGACTGGCTGGATACGTCAGAAGGCGTTGCCGATGCAACCTGCAATCATTGGGGTGGTACGACGAGGCACATTCGACTTCTTCGTGCACGACTGGCGAACGCGTAGTTTCGCATCTCATGTTGATCCACGCGATAAAAGATTATACATGTATACAAGTATACCTAAAGATGTAAGCCTGGCCTAGCTCATTCAAAAATGTTCGCAAAAGTTGCGGTAGCATGAGTCATAATTGAAGGGATATGATCTTTGATTAATGATATTTCTGGGTTCACTATGTGATAGCATTAGATGTTATTTCGTAATAAAAACTCACGAGATTTCGTGACGACTATTTGGTGTTGACGAGTTCTTGGAAGCTGATGTCGATCGCAATATTATCAATCATCTATAGAACGTGCCATATTGTTTATGATCAATTGTATAAGATATTTTTATTTTGCAAATAATTATGTAACTGTAAGTGAAGAAATTTCCCGTTTTTAACAATTCTCTGCTTAGCGACGGCATACAACATATATGAAAATAATTACGCAACAAGGTTCATATAAGTTACCTAAACAAGTCAATTGGTGTTTTGTTCCGTGATCTGCAATTGTGGTTGGAATTAATTCTGTGATTGCCACATATTCTTGGAATGTGTACGCTTGCGTATTTTGTCGTTTTACATATTTTTTTCTTTATAATTACTAGTGCAACATTATTTAAATACGGCTTACGTAACAAAAAAAAGTCGATTTCTAGCGCATATTATTATTTTTTTTTTCGCGGATTGAATATCAATGTTTAGTAATTTGTAGTGTGTTGCGATAATGACGCGACATTTTTAATATTTCAAGAAAAAATTATGATAGCTAGGAAAAAATTAAAAAGAACGTTTATCCTGAAAATCTCTATGCAAAAAAATGCTTAGTCAAATACAATTGTTGAAATAATATACTTTATGAGAAAAGGTTTCGCTAAAAAATATAGTATTACATCGAAAAAAACGCGACCGAAAAATAACAGTAATACTTAAGATATAGGGTGCTCAGTATGTGAAACGGGAGTGGTCTCCAGGGGGGATGAAAAGCCATCTTTCCATTAGACGCGAGATTGATTTTGTGAGCGCACCTTTTCGTAACGAGATGTCGGTGTGCCCCGATGTTCGAACACTAATGTGATTAAAATAATCCAATGATGATCAAAATACATAATGGTTCCTGATTTTCCCGGATCAATTTCCTCTTGTTTCACCACATAGGCAAATTGGGGGTAAAAATAAATTAGAATTACATATGGACGTTATCCTGGGTTAAGCCAGGGTTTAAATATATTAAAATCTTCGATGAAGTATACTCAATTTATATATATTCCAAGCGTGTGTGCAAACAGTTATAAAATCGATATTAATAACAATTTTATGAATTTCAGTTTCGCTCTCATAAATATTTAAGGCACTTCCATCGCAAGTGCTGTACCCCTCCCAAAGAACAAATTCGAAACTAATTTCACGACAATTTGCGGCACAGAACGTAGAATCCTTCAACAATTTTTTGAATTATGGTTCGAGTTGAGAGATTCTCATTACATCCTCCATTCGCGTTACGACCGCCTTTTTCCGAGCTCTTCTGAGCTTCTTGTCCCGGAGCAAGCTTCTTGTCTACTGCCGTCGTCTCCAACCCCTCTTCCTCCACCTTCTCCTCTGAGACCGAGAAGTCGCAGTCGGATAAAAAGTTTATTTTAATCTTTACAAATTTTAAATCCTTCGCGGCTTACCCCAACGTCCATGTAAACCGTCGCGAGAAAATAAGAGCTAGTCCCTCTACTTCTTTCATCTTCTGCAACCTAACCCCCGTAAATTTTGTATCTTCTTGATATTCTGACCGAATACTTTAAAAACATTTCCTCGTTATGTGACAATGGCAATTTCATATCCAGAAAGTTCTGTTCTGTCCTATTTTGTCTTCTTTAGCGTTTTGTTTTTATTACTGTGTGTTGTGTCGTTTTAAATACTTATATCTTTTTCTTTGTTGTCCTCTGAAATATCATTGTTGAACATTATTGAAAAATATTTTTTACATATTTAAAGTAGTCAGCTCATCAGAAGTGCCAAAAAATTTGCGGGTTATCGTCATATCGCGATCCATTGTTAATGCAATGCTTTAGCCTAAACAATGTTTTAGCTCATCAATGAACGATAGAATCGTAATATTCTCATCATGCCAAAACATTTAATTACAGTATATTTAAGAATGAAATTTTATACAGATAAGGAATAAGTTTTCTACGTTCCAGTAATATATCTTTCTATTAGACATCGCTAATTATCATGTGTTAAGATAACCGGACTCTAAGTTTATATGCTGTAATATCCAATATGTGACCTACTCGCTGTTTGATGGGTAATTACACAGTGAATTCTACAGATAGCACTAATAAGTCGTGCAGGCTGTCCGTTTGACTTGATCAATTTATTGCTTAGTTTGTTCAGTCCGTTATTGTCAGTGAAGCAAAATATAGAACGCTGTAGTATGATGTAATATTTTGTAAGTAACTAATTGCTTTCTATGACTGCCAAGAAATGGTTCTTAATTTTCGTAGTTCATATTATTGTAGCTATGTATTTATATTTTACAACATATTTTTGTAAAAATATTTCGGTCACTATTTTCGGTCATATTTTTGTTACTACATTTTGTTTAGAAATAAGGAGAGGAAACTTTTTGGAAGATAGAACCAATATGGCCAACGTAGACATACTGAGTGTACATCGGTTATTTTTTACTAGGAACTTTTATTATTCTTGACCATAAATTCTAATTATTTGTTAACCATTGTGGAAGAAAGTAAATAAGTAGATAAGTAAATTATTTGGAAAATAGTTTTTTTGTTTGTGTATTCTTACATGTCAATAAGTAAATATATTAATAAACAGATAAACTTATATATAATATATAAAAATAACATTAGATTATTTTAATTTTTATTTCTTTAATATTTTTTATAAAAAAGAGAAAAACATATAATTAGTCCATACATACGTATCCAATGCCACCTAAATGCTATTTTCTCTTAAAATTTTTATGGCATCCTTGTAATTAGTCAAAAAAATTGTAATTAGTCAAAATGTCCTTTTTTTTAATTTTCAGAAATATTTCCTCTTTTGACTCTGATCATCAATTTTCAATTTTAGACTCAGTAAAAAAATTGAAAAAAATCGTATAGCTTTGGTAAACCATATAGAACCCGGTTACCTTATTATTAAAATGTAAATTATACTTTTTATAATGTATTAATAATTTTCAACTAAAGTTTTAAAGTAAATATTATATGCATTATACCTTAAATTTTCGCATATTTTAATATATATCCTTATATTTATTATAACATTGAGATAATTTGACACATCAAATAATTTCGGATACTGAATATCAAGTTTTATTAAATATATATTATTACGTACGTAGACGAGCATTAAATATTAACATGATATTATTACATTGGCTAATGTTGGGGACGATATTCTACGCGTAGTCGTGTTCGAGAGAATGAAGAATCGTACGCGAGTGTTTCGAGTTTCGACGGATCAATATCGTAATTAGGCGTCTGTCAGCTGGGTCGACTCGTTTGAAAAGAGAAGTATATGGTCGATAACCATGAGCAATTTGTGCACACCGTTTTCTTTCCTAAGTTGTGTTTATAGGCATATTTGGCCATCATCTATATCAAACATTACTGTTTTCTTAATTAAATATAAGCTACATAAAAACTTTTTCAAGTAATATAGCAGTTTTTATTGAAATAAATTCTAATTGAAAACTCATCTTGTAAAAAAAATTTATACATCTAATATACAACGTATTAATACATCTCTGATAAAAAAAAATAAATAATTTTACACTGCATTGTGCATTATATTGTAAGAGGTAAAATTAAAATTATAATCATATTATAATTTTAATTTGAATGACGAAAATATCAAAAAGAGAAAATTATGAAGCATAATGCATAACATGAAATATAGTTCTGGTATGTACTTTTTATGCGTAAAAATAATGCGTAACGTAATTTGTCGAAATTCAGTTCCTGCCTGCCATGTATGTAGAAGCAAAACTAAACTTAGAACACGTTTCATTAATCGCGTTACTATGAGTTATTACGTCTGACATAACGAATGAACAGAAATCTTGCCGATTATTCGAATTAGCCGAGAAAAACGTCTACCGAAAGAGAAGTTTGGTTCTAAACATGCATCAGGCCGTCCGCGCGGCCAATAGGAAGTGACGTTTATACGCAGCCAGCAATAAATTAACTAATATTACGAGTTACCTTTAATTAGTCTCGACCCAGCGGCAACGCAAGGTTTCCTTTTCTGATTTTTTTCTTCGTTTTATCATGAGACGAGTGGGTTATTAATTACATGAATTTCTTAAGAACGTTCGTTATACTGTACACCAGCATTTCAGGTAATTACAAAATCACATGATTGACTTACAGCGAAACGCCAAAAGAACCGTTTCGAAAGCAGTTTTAATTATCAATTTCCGCTGAACATGGCGATTAATTAATCGGCAAGAGTAGTAACAATGATTACGCGAGAACGCGCGACTGCTATAACGATTTCTTTATCCATTTAATTTTTTTCTCTATAGATTTTGTAATAAAAATTTATATGCATAAATCTATATTTATACTTCACTTTTATCAATTAATGTGCGTATTTATAAATAAGAAATAAATATGCGAATTTATATTGATAAAAATAAGACGTAAATACAAGTCATAGTATATATTTTCTAATTCCACACAGAATAAAATTATCCAAGACATGAAACAACTTTTCAAATTATTATTGACTATATTCAGATTTTAGAGTCCATTACGTCAGCTAGATTATTTATAGGATATATTATTTCCAAGTGTCTCTCGTTGTGCGCTCCTAAAGTCGCATCAGAAAGTAGTAAGCGCCACTTGTTCGTCGAAATTACGGCGCTGATCGTAAGTCCTAAAACGTGCCTGGCATCTTAAAAAAGAGAAAGAGAAAGCTTCTCGTCTCGAAGATATAAAGGGTGCGAGAACAGAAAGAAAGCAGGAAAGGATGGAAAAGGGATTCAGTGGTTGCAGTTAAATAAAACTGACAAAAATCGGCCCCGGAGGGCACGAAGGGTCGGTCTTGGGATAGAGGGTGACGGAGAGGAAGGATGGATACATGGAGAGTACTCAGACGGGCGCCATGTGTATAATAATGTTAAAGAATGTTAAATGCGAGAGGGTTTTGGAGATCCGAGCCGCATACATTAGTTGTTAACAATGCTATAAAGGACACTCGCCCTGTGTCTCACCCTTCATCTCGGGGAACGGAGATATACAAGTTTTCTCTAGCGCGACTGGATTTACGAGCACAACTCCTTCCCGTGCGATTCTTATGCAGCGCAATTCAGTAACATAGCGGATGAATAGTAACATGTAGTACTTGTATTGGAATCGATTCTCTACACGTATAAAGATTTCATATAAAATAATGTATTTCACATTATTTCACATAATATATTGATAAAAGATCACAAATTTTACTATTATTGCGTATCCGTATATAATAAATAATAAATACTAATTGAAATAAAAAGTATACAATAGTTACTCTCAATAATCAAACTTTAAGCGATTGTTGTGTCTTGTTTTTAATAAAAATGGTAAAAAAGCTTTTCTAATATTTAATACAATTTTACGTTTTACTTTTTATTTGATGACATATAATATATTTAAAAGTATTATACATAATATTTCTTTTGTTAGAAAATGACTTTTAAGAGATTTTGATCTTTAGCGATAATGCTAATGTGGTCTGAACTCTGGAGCTCTAGAGAGTCCAGTACGTCCTAAGCAACCCCGTGTGTAATAATTTACCACCCGTGTCGACTCGTGCACGTGGTCAACCCTCGTGATAATTGTTTAAACCGACCACTGGCCACCCCTTTAGACTGACTCAAACACCATCGTGAGATCAATTCTCTCCTACGAGCTTCGTGTACTTTCTGTAGGGCGTGTAGGAACTTCATTACGATTGAATCATTCTTCTTCTATCGCAAAAGTGAAATTATAAATTAAGAAATGTTTTTTTTTACACTTATTATATTATATTATATTATTACCACAAACATAACATTTTTGATAAAATAATTTATAATTATAAATGGTAATAATTCGGGAAGTATGTATAGGCACATTTGCAGAATATTAGACAATATTGTACAACATAATTTGAAGATTTGTAAAAAAGAAATGCTATTGAATCTGTGTTTAGGAAAAGGAAAAGAAAAACTTTACGAGAGAAAACTTCTGTCGAGGGAGAAATGCCGCGAACGGAAAGTTATCTTCTCGAGATTGATCAGTAGAATTTCAAGCTTTGCTCCAGCCTCCTTTATTCAGTTTCGTTGAAACGAACGAAGTTTTATATAAATGATAGAACATAAAGTTTATTTTATTTTAATACAGTATATCCAGAGATAATATATTGCTTCAATACATAAACATTAAGATAAAAATGGAATATTATAATATTCTTTAAACAATAAGAATCTTATACATATGAGAACACAACCAATAAGAAATAGGAATTAAAGGCCCATAATGGTCGAAACTGGATTTTTGATGCTTAAATAATTCAATGTAAATTTTTATGTATGTTCATGCATACATATCGAAAATCTAGCATATTAAGATTTCCTTAATAGATACCTATTGAGTATCAAAATTTAATTGTGATATTATTTCAGTAGTTTAACTGCGTTTTCATGTCCGATAAAATTTTGGTGTGCAATTCAAAATGATATATATTTATGTATATATATATTGTATGTATAAAATCACATTGAGTTATTTAAAAATCAAAGATCCAGTTTCCATTATGGGTCTTTAATTCTTATTTCTTATTAGTAATATTCTTTAAATTAATGTGAATATACGAAGTGAAGACAAAGCAAAACGAAGATATATGAAATAAAGCTCTAAAATAAGTACCGAGTAGAGTAAAAGCACCGCAATGGAAAGGTTTGGATGGTCTCCAAGAAATATAGCGACAAGAAAAACGCAACGACAAGTGGAAGAAAGAGGGGATAAAGAGCCCGAATACTCGGTCGAGTAAAACGAATCCAGAAGAGGAAGTCTGGAAGAGCGAGAGTGCGATAGCGAGCAAATAATAGGGAAATGATTTGCTCCTTGTTAGATAAAGGCCCTGCGAGGGGACTCGTGAAAAGAAATATTGCTCCCAATGAAAGGAAGTGGGCGATGGGCTACATGGTGGTGGGACGCTGCGGGGTATGAGGGTGGATCCATTCACTTGTAACTGCTTCTTCGCTGGTCGTGTCGGGTCATCCATACGCGAATTCTACTCGATTAAGAGTTAAATAGTATGGGCGTGCTTTGTCACGCTCAAACCACATATTTCCGGTTTATCTTTTGGAATATCCTTTATTTCTTTTGTAAATTATTGCGTGATGATAACTATGGATATATAAATTTGCATAGCACTCCACTTATTACGTAGATATTTTTAATATAATTTTTTACTTTGTTTGCAAAATCATCCGTTTAAAAAAAATCGATTTTATATATTGACCTCTAACTTATTATTGTATTGGCAATTTTGAAGATTTGCGATTGTTCCCATTGAAAATGATTTAATAATAGGTAAAAACGTTTGTTATGAATTATTATATGTGAATTTATTATTAAAAGTTTTTAATTATAAGCACGTAAAAATCAGCGATTGACTTGTTAGCCCTCGATTTTATATTTATAATTTTTAGATATCGATTGATTGACTTTTTTTTATCATCTTTATATTAAACCATATAAGAAAATATTAATTACTATTGGTATATTAAAAATTAATATATTTTTACGTAAAAATATCTCTTCATGCAAGCAAACAATAAAGAAAGCAGCATACTCATTAATTTTAATATACATACATATATACCCGTGTACGTAACATATACCCACACACATACACAGCATATACAGTTTTATTATCAATTAAAGGTTATAATGAGATCTCTGTATTTTTTTTAAGTATGCTGCACAAAAAATCGATATAATAATGAATTTAACAAAAGATAAAATATTTATTGTTTAAATAATAATTTTTACATATATATTTTTAAATTTAAGTGATATATATCTGCTATTTCAGATAGCAATATTTATCAATGTATTAATAATATCAAGCCACAATTTAAATTTTGCATTTCTGAGTGAGTTGGTTCGAGAACAAGGTGTTATCCGAGCAACGTAAAAAGATTAGGATAGAGGTGCGATTCTGGGAATGAGTCGACGCGTCCAGCGAACGGAGAGGGTGAAGGCTGGCACTCGCGCTACGCTCGGGGGATGGTGGATGCCCGTGAAGGACGGAGGAGGATGTGTTGGTAGGGTATGCATGGCGGCGGAGAGAGTCCAGTAGCGATCATCAATCAGAAAGGCAGTCAGCCGTCCGTCAGTCGGCCGGCTGGTCAGCCACGTCCAGCGTGTACAGAGTTTCGCGCGGGAGGTTTCCTACGAATTCGCGAGTCATGCTTGGACTGTCATCCTGACAATCGATTGAACCTGAGCACTAACATCCAATTCCGGAATTGTTCTTTCCATTATTTTGCCATGCCTAAGGATTCTATTCGGCCACTCCGTAAAGAAAATACAGACATAAAGAAACAGCCGAGCGGAGACGTTTGATCTTCAGCTCGTTTATTAATAGAAAAATGCAATCGCAACACATCTTAATTTAAATAATTCGTCTTAAGCTGTTTAACGTATAACAACAAAGACATAAGATTGTCATTATGTAGATTTTTAATTTTATAGTAATATTATTCAGATAAAAAAATTAAAGAAGATATACAGGAATACACACAAAGAAAAAGTAATTTATTTAT
>NW_017305988.1:1591636-1606417 GCF_001594115.1 Trachymyrmex septentrionalis | reverse complement strand
TCTCTGTATATATATATATATATATATATGTATATATATATATATATATATTGTATATTAAAATTGAAATGGTTCTACTGCAATAAAAAAGTTGATTTTTCTATATAACAAGAATAAGTGATAATATATGTAAAACAGATACGAGGAATAATTCACAAACATTTCTATACTCATACATTTAGATCGACTGAATTGTGTAAGAAAGTTAGATGTCGCGATACGCATGTTTCTCTTCTTAAGAAGAAAGTAACCTTTCTCAAAAGTATTATAGAAGAAGGTCACTTGGGATTCTTCGTATAAGACTTTTGTACACAGTTATCTGAAACGACACAGAGAATCGGAAATACCTAATAGCAATTTTTTATACAATTAAGTTGTTAATAAACTTATGGAATTTTCCATTCACTTTCTCTCTCTCTCTCTCTCTCTCTCTCTCTCTTTCTCTTTCGCCTGATATTATCTATGCTTCACGTAGCATGACTTTTTATTGACGTCCTGACATTTTATAAACAGAGTGGCTCGAGCCGGATTTTCCCGTCGCGACGGTTCCAAGTTGACGTCGGGGAGTTGAAAATCTTTCAGCGCAATATTGGCTTGGTCTGGCTAGCTAATTACTCTAGACAGTCCCACTCCTTTCTGCCGACGATTTCCCCTTTGCCACCCACTCTCTTTCTACTGTTCTCTCTTTCCGTTAGACCTACAGCGTCCACCCTAGCGTAACCGTGCGTTGTCTTCGCGAAAGAAAAGAAGATAAGGTAGGGTGAGCTCTCCATTGCTTTCGGGGCTAATGTACCCTAAAGTACTTATAGTCCACACTGGTTGTAAACGTTCACGTAAAATTGTCAAGTTAATTATAAATCTGCGTTAATGCGGTATTTGTCTGTAGACTGGCAATATTTAACAAAAAAAGATTTCGGACAAACCGCGTCTATGGCAATTTGTAGATTTAATTCAGTCTTTGCATTAAAAACTGCGTGAATTCGTCGAATGTTTATGAATAATTCTCGCGCGCGATAAAGGTTGCTTTTTTATCATTAAAAAATCAAAATTTATTTTCTGTTTCTTTTACATTGAATTGTCGACAAACTTAAATTAAAATCGCAAAATTATAAATCGAGGTCTGATCCTCCAGCAATTCAAACGCAGTTTGCTCACCAAAAGGATGCAATTCTCCATCGTTGAAACGAATCAAAAGGACATGTCGTATCACCTCGCTCGCTGTGGTCCTACCGTCTCTTGTCTTGCAAAACGGTGCTTCCTTGTGTCAATGTCCTGATGTTACATCTGATGGCGACTCAAAGAAACGTCAGAATAGCTTTTGAAAGCGTACCCACTCACCCAACAGAAAGAAAGAGAGAGAGAGCGGCACTTTGATCACCGAATGACTCGCGACTTTGCATTATGAAGCTAAACTGTCGGCGAAGAAGAAATGTAGGCTTTTGCTCCTGTAGAGTTGAAAACTTTTTATCGCTCTGTGAGGCCCATTACAGGCAACAGGTTTTGGTTGATCCACTCCAGGAAGAAGAGAGGGTTAACAGGTAGGAAGGAGGTAGAACAGTTTCTAAATCCAAATTATTTTATACATGTGCCTAGAATTGAAATGACGATATTAAAATTATATTTGTATCTCACTCGACATTACGTATTGATAAGATATCTAAAATATTTTTTTCTAATTTTATAGTTTGATTAATCGTTTAGAAAGTTTACAGCGCGAAATCCGAGTGGACCGCAGGAAATCTATAAGAAATATGACAGGTAACATTGAAGACAGTATATTACCTGTTATGAAACGTTAAAATCATTGCAAACTTGTTGATCCCCATTCTAGCGAAAGAAGGTTGGCAAAACTCTAATCAGACGTGAAGCGTGCCAAGCGATTGCTCGAAATAATCCAACTTTCTCTTGGCGATTACGTGATACTCAAATTACGATAAAAGTTAACGGTAATCATCGTGATAACTAAAAGTCAGGAGTTTCCGAGCTCGCTCGGATCAGACCGTTATTTCTTCGGTCGCTTTTCCACTGCTTTATCCTTAATCGCTCTTTCAGCCACCCGACATCCCTGTCTGGCGTGGCGCGATTCACCCTCGCGACTCGACGTAGCCAGGCGGATGGTTCCGACCGGGAAAAATAATGCATTAGAAATTCAGATGACCGAGAGAGGAGGTCGCGCCGCGATTTATCAAATAAAAGCGGTAGTACAGTCAAATACCCGTCCATGTCGTCAGTGGAAGCGACAGTTCATTTTTAATATAAAGCGTGAGCGGGGGCGAGATCTTCCGGGATGCAGTGACAAAAAGAATATGGCAACTGCCCTGCCGAGTCACCTATCTCTAGATCTACGGATTTACAATAGGAAATATCTAATGGTTTGCGAAAGTTATGGCTGTAGATAATCTATCACGTTAAAGACATATTTTGTTTGCACTGTGCCTAAGAGGTAATAGGTTGAACTGTTTCTTAAAATGCGAAAATGTTAGTCATATTACTAGAGTTTCTAAAATTATATATATATATATATATCAAAACATAAAAGATATTGAAAAAATAGATAACAATTTTTTCTATTGTCATGTGATCTTCGTGATCTGTCCACCTCTTCATCCATCATAACTCTCATCGTCTCTCCCTTTACTTTACGGCTGAAGTTCCTTTTAGATTCTCACTCCCATCCCATGTTAATGCTTAAACGGTTTATAAACAGTTTGGCAATTTATTAAACTGGCAGTCAGGATTCTTTAAATACAGATCATGAGAGATCAATGTACTCGCGTTATGTAATTTTAAACTTTGTTTTTAAATAAATTAGATATTTTGGTTATTTCTGTAAACAAATTTCTATATCTCGTCTAAATAATTGTATTTATATAAAAAAAATCATTTAATACGAAATTATGTATTTAATATTAAAATATTGCGAAGCAGATAAATGAGAGGATTATTTATGTTAGAAAGAATGTAAGTATTACACAAATAAGAGAAATTTAGTGAAAGCAGATTTTACTTTTAGTGAACGCGACTAAAAAATGTTAATATAATTTTTTGTGTTGTATATAGAATTAGCACAAATAATTAAAGTGGTTGCTAACAACGTCATAACTGGCTCATTTAATGAGAAATAAGATTTTTAAATGGCAACAAGATGCTTATTTTTACGATTTACAGTTGACCCTCTGGCATATGTTATCGTCTTTTTTGTAAATTTTTACACCTCCTTTCCTTTTACGAGTAGAATAACAGATATAGGAACCCTCAAACGTCTTTTATTTCCTGCTAGAAAGGGGAAAATACGAAAAGCATGGCGAGAGATGTCTATCTGACAATATCGTCGCCATTCTAGAGAGCTTCACCTTCGAACATTTGCATAAAATTATTATTGTCGCAGAAAATCGCGGTTGTTTCACTTTCTTTATGGAACATTGTCGAATATCACCGATTGGTTCGTATTATGTTCTTGATCGTATATGTATTACATATACGTAGATATATATTTGCATTATATTATATTATATATCATCTTCTCCATAAAAAGAAGACAGATTAATAATTTATTTAACCCGTTATATCGAATAT
The DNA here is from genome assembly GCF_001594115.1 of Trachymyrmex septentrionalis. Classification (NCBI taxonomy): domain Eukaryota; kingdom Metazoa; phylum Arthropoda; class Insecta; order Hymenoptera; family Formicidae; genus Trachymyrmex; species Trachymyrmex septentrionalis. Next base: position 1,602,841 of record NW_017305988.1, on the reverse strand, counting down.
TAATAATGTAAAAATCTCTCTTTATTCTAAACAAAATTATAACGTACAATTTACAATTTTATTTGGAATAAAAGGGAATGATAATAAAAAGGGAAAAAGAAAGAGAGAAATAGAGAGAGAGAGAGAGAGAGAGAGAGAGAGAGAGAGAGAGAGAGAGAGAAAGACAGAGAGAAGTATAACGATACGAACCCCACGCTTTTATAGCGCTCCATTTGGCGTAACAACGAGCGTGGAAACTTCTTTTAGTGCCGGGCTACAGATTCCGGGCCGAAACATGCGTACGATTATGGGGTTTCAGATTATCAATTTGTTATACCGTGTTTATTATTTGAGCTTTGTGCAAACGGGTGAGCCACCCGCATCTTGCTACTGAAATCCCTCTGCTGCAGCTGTGGAGCGTCATACTTAGACGGTTTGGGGGATAATCTGGAATATTTTATGCGGCGTTATTCTTCCAGATGTTTTGCGCCAATGTGCAAGTTGAAAAGATTGTATGTATGAGAACGTATGAGAATTACATTTCTTCCTTTCTATAATTCGTCTTGCCAGATTGAACGAACTCCGCATCGAATATTTGCAATCATCTCGCACAACGGTTGTTAACACTCCTCGCTGTTTGAATGGTAGCGGCTGTAATATGTATTTGTAAGCATATATCAAACATTGCGTATTACATATAACCTTTAATCTGCCGATTCTTTAATAAATTTAGAAGCAGTATAAAACTTGTTTATATCTATGTCACCAGTGATTTAACGATTAAAAATAAATTAATAATAAAATAATTTTTATTTCTAATATATATTATAAACAGTATTTTTAATCGGAAGAACGTGATTACCGCAGATTTATTATTTGTATCATCGAATATAAAAAAGATTATTTTCGGTGTATTTTATTATAAATTGAATTTATTTTTATAAATATTGTCGTTATAAAACTCTTTTCTCTTCCATGAGCAATGTTAGAGACAGCGGATTGTGGAATATCATAGTAGCTGGGATTTTCTAGGAGAGTTATCTCTAATTCAGTAAGGATTTACTTGCCAATGAATCTTTAAATTAGATGCTCCGTTCTTTTCGTACTGCGCTCTTTCCCGAAGGGTAAAGCCCCGCTCGCTCAATCACCTATATCATGGAATCGCCAAGTATAGTCAATTCGCTTCCACCCTTCTTTCGTTATCGAGTCTTTATGCCCTCCTTTCCCTCAGTTTCTCTCCGCTTACCGATATTTGTGTCTCGCCATAGGCTTTTAGAAAATCCACTCTTATATCCTCGCTCCCGTTATTTTCACTCCGTTTGTATAAGCTACATCGTAATTTTATTTAACAATTTCACGGACATCAAGTATCACCGCTAGACTATTAGCGACATCAAGTATCACCGCTATATTAATTAATGACGGAAACGCAGCCCGAGACGTAGTTTAGTAAGAAGCAGTTCGGCCACGAAAATGGCCGTCCCGCAGGAGGGTGTAAGACGAAGAACGGAAGATAGCGGCGTGAGGATGATGATAATCCAGCTTCTAGCCTAGTCCTATCCCGAGGGATGCAGGGATTAATTGACACATCGGCGTCTTGGAGGAGTCTGCTGGGTTGACGCCTCTGCTTTGGCACCCACCGACGTGACTGATGAGACGCCTGGAACAAGGCGTCGGGAAAAACACTCGTAGATTCGTGGCTTTTTTGTAGAAAAGGTATCCAGCAAGAATTACCGACGAAGCATGGAACGTCGGTCGCGCCTCTTCTCCTGGCAAATAACTCAACTAATCAGACCACGTTCTCCTTCACCGTCCCATCCGCGGCGTTCCCGAACTAAAACATCTCAGCTGGAGGGCACGTAGATGTAACAGATTGAAATTTAATACGAGCAGCATGGTGACACATACGAAAAGACGAGATGTTACTTAAGGTTTCGTAGGACACACCATCCTCATAACGGAGATAGCGCCGTCTTGGATAGAAATTCATTAATGAGGGTTCGACAGTTAAAATCGTAATAATGAGATAACGAGTTTAATTTCTGTTGGCTATAATTCATGGAAATTTATATATGATTAAAACCAAAGAGAAATGTACTTTTAAACAAGATAAGATAAATTCAATCAAAAGCTGAAAAATAAGTTTAATATAAAGTTTTTATTAATATTATATTGCAGCACTTATGTTTTAATATATCACAAGACGTAATTTTTGTTTTAATTATATATTTAGGAAATTAGATTCAAATTTTAACAGATATGCAATTTTTGTACGCTCTCATTGTGTTAGAAGTATAATTATAAAGAGATGCACGATTATTATATATAGGCTCGCAAATCACAAAGAGAGATGACCGAGGCAGCGCGCGATAAGGGATAACACGGTAGTTGAAAGCAAAGAGCCGACGTGTACGAGGCGTCGGTGGCGGCACCCCATGTGAGTTATGGCCGTCCCGACGCTCTCTCCCGCTAGTCCTGGGCTCAATTTACAGATGATTCCGCGTGTTACCGCCTGGCCAGCGGCTGGTTAACCTCCGTGCCAAACACTTAATCTTCCGACGTGTCCTGCGGACGGACCGACCACGTTTTGGAGTCGGCACGACGTTAAATCGCCGTTGTAGGCGCAAGATCGATGTGAGAAAGAGAGAAACGGGGATAGATAAATAGACCAAGACGTTTGTAGGGTCCCGGACGTTACCGAACGGTGACCCTAGTGGCCCATAAAGTTAGTCAACCCTTATTCGGATTGTATCGTTATCCACTATTATATGAGCTTCAATGACGCGTGGATATCATGTAATTCAACGTGTAAATTAACGCACATTAAAAATATATAGTTTACATATCCGTTTATTATTATTTATTGCATTTAATAAAAGTATAAGTAATTAAAGGTCTTGCAAATTTAATTTCACTATGCTAAGTCGGGAAAATATGTGTGCAGGTCACTCGTTTTCCGAACAACTTGTTAGCTATTGTAAGGCTATCGGAGACCAATAAATTTGTATCGTGAATCTCTCTATAAATTTATCGGTTGGTCGATTAGCTTCGCAATAACCAACAAGTTGTTGGAAAAATAATTGCTGCAGATATCTTTCCGACATAACATAGCGAAGTTGATTCACGATACGTTTATTTCTGTATAGAAATACTATACAGGATTTCATTAAGTGCTTTCATGTATATTAAATATAATAATAAATATAATACGTAAATGGAATATGTAGAACGTATTTTTTGACATATGACACATTAATTTTACGTGTAAATTATACAGTACATTGTAAATTGCAAATGCGCGAATTGTGCAAATTAAAAAGCATAATTCTGTCCAGAAGCTATGTTGACTTTCTGTTTTCGAAAATTTTACCCCATCTGGATGCCATATTTTCAGATGACATTGTTCAGATGACAATATATTATTATTTGCTATCTAAATATTTGTAAATGTCCAGAAAACTGTGGTATTGATAAGTTATGTGTTCCAGATGTGCCACATCGCTAGTAGGAAACGAAAGGCTTGAAACTGTTATTAGCCGTCGGACAGGCACCCCACGGTGAACCACAATGTAGCGGTGAGGAGTCAATAGACTCCTAACGTTGTAAATGGCATGCCGAATCCTAATGGCAACATTAATTGACATTCACGTTTGTCACTATACTTTTTTGACAAATTCCATTATTATGTTTGCATAATATAGATCTCAATAGAACTAACAAAGATCAGAAATTTATTTCTCTTAATTCTCGGTTCCCTAAGATTTTTAAATATAGTTTATATAATGAACATAATTTTTAATTAATAATAAAAAGTTTATAATGTCGATCAGTTCATCTTTTATTTATCTTTTACAATTAAAGGTTAAATAAATACTTGGTTTTAAAATTACTAATTATTAATTGTTGTTAATGAATAATAAGTAAAATAATTGGTGCAAAGTGTAATAATTTTTCGATGAATATATTATAATATTATAATTATAACGCGTTGTCTTCATAGCGATGGTAATTGAAAAATTTCCGTTTTTCATTATTTTTTTAAAGCTTTAATTTTCTTAAAACTGTTTTTTTTGCCAACAGTAATGTGATGACTTATGAAACACACACAGTTTTGTACAAATAAGCGAAAAAGGCCATATTTGTTCGCGTGACCGAATATGATTTTATTCGCTTATTGATTTTAAACATTCCTGAATTAATTTTCTTACTATTGTATTTAAATAATTTGGTGACTTACCTTGCTGATTACTTTTCCTAGTAGTTTTCTTCTCCTTCATCCAGGGATACTCAGGAACGTTGACACCCGAGGGGTCAGCGACACCATGGGGATCCATCATGGTATGATACGCGGGATGATGAGCACCAGGACTGATAGAACCACCGGTTCCCGGCGAGTGTGCTAGGCTACTATCCCCAGCTAATTGTGGCAATGCCGTCATGAATTCAGCCATGGAGGGCTGACTATTGATGAAGCCGGTTTCGGCGGATCCACATGTTGGATCCATGGCTGGATGATGAGTTCCGTGCGGGGGCAGCCCGGCTGGGGTACTTGCCCCCGTGGCCACCGTGGCCAGCCAGAAGCCGCCCCCTCCGTCGTTCGCCAGGACGGGTGTCGTCGGCCTCGTCTTCACGGTCGATAGCTCTTTACTCGCGTGGACCAAATTCTGAAGATGATTGCTGAGCTGCAGATTGCGAGAGCTGGACAATTGCGGTTGGCGCAGATCTTCTTCGGGATGTACCAACGTTTGTTGCTTGCTACGCATGGGACAATACGGACTTGTAGTATGCCTCTTCTGATAAATGTAGCAATCAGAGAATGACTTGTAATTAATTGTCGACCGTGGGATATTGACTAATCCCTTTTTCACAATGTCCTTTTTTGATGTAATTTCAAAACGTAGTGTAGCCTTTGAAAAACACCCTATGCACTTAAATTCACTCAATAAATGTCTCACTAAGAGTTTCGTTTATTCTTCAACTTTCAAAATGTATATATATATTTATCTATTTACGTATTTTTATATTAAAATATCGCATTGTCATTAACAGTGGAAATTCGTTAAGTTAAAATTTGTTTTTAAGAAGGCTAAAGAAAAAGCGTGGATGTGCTTGTATAGCCTATAACTTATTATTATCATTTCTTTCATACATTGTCATTAATATATGCGTGTATGATGCAAAACTTTATTCATTCTTTACCTTAATCAACACAAAATCAGTTAATTTTCATGCGAATTTTTCATGCGAAGCGTCGTTTTTCCTCGATTACACTTATTACTTACTTGCGTTATGGTTTATGCCAAGAGGTACATCGATCAGCAATTGGTTAATTACAATTGTTTAGTACATTTTCATTACACACTGTAATACTCACTATGATATATTATCATCATTATCGTAAACTGTATATCCGTATTCATCTTCTTTTACAGACTAACTGGAATAATTTATGTGTCTCATAATATTTAATCTGACGTCAACGAGAAGCAAATTTTTGAACCACGCTACGAACATGACACTGCTTACTCGAGGTCGACATAGCTCAGACAACAGATTCAATTCATAGATCTGCCATCTCAATACAACCAAGCACAGATCACCACTGTCACACGTAGTCGCGACGGGTTGATCGATAGTCCGACCGATCGACGGAGAACGCCGTGCCGAATCGCGCGTACCACGAGTGCTGTTACCGTGCCGATCGGCCGAAACCCAGACAAGCGGGCTAGGGTACACCAAGCCAGTCACCGATCGCGGTATACTTGCTAAGTGACGAAGGAGTGAGAGGATGTAGAGATAGTAGTCGAGGGAAGGTGGGGGTCCGACAAGTCCGTGGTGGAGGTACCTGCCGAGCGAGAAGGTGCGGCAGAAGAGGCGAAGGACGTCCCGTAGAAAGAGACGGCTGTCTCCAGTCGCCAGGACCGAAATTTCCACGATCTTTTTCGCCTCTCTGGTGTTCCCGGTGTCTCTGTTGTTACTGCTGTCTCTTTCCTCGTTCCGGGAGGGGGCGGCTGGGAGTCCACTTTGGCATCGAGGTGGAAGTCGTCCTTTAATGTGGCGGCGGCCCGATCACGTGACTTCGCTCGTCGGAATGGAGCGACCAATCGTGGAGCGGTAACGCGAGCGGTGAGGCACAGCCCTCCGCCGACGTAGGCGGGCTGGCCTGTCGTGGCGACGGTGGCCTTGGAGGGCTCGGAGGGCACACAGCCAGGAGGGTACGACGACCAGGTCCGTGCCGTGAGAGTGCAAGCGGGCGACTCTCGTGCGGACGAGCACGAGGCCCGTTTGGGCGGCCACGGTTACTCGGCGCAACCCGGCGTACTGTGGGCGGTACGCGCGAGCGCGTCGTTCTGTATCCTGCCGAGTGGTGGGGAATCTTCTCACGTGCTCGGCCACGCGGTCCTCCACCTTCGTTGGATGAGCCTTCGAATCAAGGTACGACAGTCTTTAACTTTTATTAACCCACGAATGATACTGCGAATTCATTGTCAAGCTCCGCATAAAGACCGGAAACGTTAAAAACAATTTGTCAAATTATTTATTCTCGATACATTCCATTTTGCCTTGGGGCCTCGTCCAATAATGGATCCTAAATGCGTTTGCCTGGGGCCTAAATCCAATAATCCTCCTTTCTCTTTTGTACTTGTTTTGTAATAAGAATAGTATAGGTTTTTGGTCGAATGCGAATGAAATTCTTTCGAGAAAAAAAATAATCTTTGGGTATGTTTTTTTTGGATGGAATGTCACTTTTGACATGACTCCACCTGAGTCAGGTATTATTCTTTCGGAATAATTCAAAGTTGTGATTTGTAATTGTAAAGCAAAATATCTCAGTGGCTAATCGTATTTTTATAAATCATATATGATTATCCATTAAGATATTTTACTTTTGTTACAAATTCCAGAATAGAAATTGGCCCAGTACTAGGACAATACTGACTGCTATAGTTCAAGTGCTGGCGCAGTATTGGTCAAGTACTGGATAATAACTTGGGCCCAATACTGGCAGATGATACTGACCCATTTTAGCCAGTCATTTGCATCTGCAGTGATGACCTAGTACTAGCTGACAGAACTTTGGCCGTCACTTGTCAGCCAATCATTTGCCAGTGATGGTCCAGTACTGATTGACAGAACCATTGCCATCAATTGAAAGTCGTAGCGTTGGCTAAGTGTTGGTTTCCTTGTAACTGCTGATGATTTGCTAGCGATTCTATTATATATAGAATAATGCGGTTACTTTTCTTTTTATGTTGGTCTCGTTTATTCATTTATTTATTATTTAGAGACAGAAAATGTCTCTCATAACACAAATCTCCAAGGGACATTCCAAAGAACATTCAGAGGATATCCCTATGTTCTAAAAACGTTCGTCTTAACGTCCCTCGAATAAAATGTGCTATTAGGGGGTGCAAACGCGCGATACAAGAAAAATTTTAACTATCGACTCATAATCAATTCATGTATTGGAATGTAAATTGTTATATTTGTATACATATATATTAATATCATGCAAATATGATATACAGAATGCTTCTTCAAAAGCGAATTTGGTACTGGGTAGGTTCATGGATCGAATGCATCCCGTGTCGTTATTGCAACGGTCAGAATTGCTAGGGGCGCGCCGACTGGCATCGCGACGGTTCGCTGTGGAGCAGTTTTGATGACAGATTACCCTGATCCGCTTTGTGGAGGAGCTTTCATTTAGACAGGCAGTTTGATTGAAAAGTTCACTGTCGCTACCGAAGAAAAAATTTGTGCCACTACCCTCATCGAGTGATCCGTACATAACAAGTCGTTTACTTGCGCTAGAATCGATCCCTTTCAGCATGAGACGATCACATTCATCGTGTTCTACATGTTGCAACAGTTAAACGGTACATTTATATGTACCTCACGTTGCACTAGAGTGACAAGGATAAAACTTGCGAATGTTTTTATATTCGCACTACTCTTTTTTAACTTTATATAAATTTTAATTTGATGAAGTCCAAGACTTGAAATAAATATTTAAAAGCAATGAAAATGATAAAAATAATTATACTATAATATTAATAAATAACGTTTCTACAAATTCATTGCCATTTAGCAAATCAATTTGATGTTGAAAGAACCACTGTGATTGTACAAATCGGCACACGACTTATTAACAATGCTCGTATGCGAATAACATACATCGCAATTTATACACTCGTTAATTTTAGTTTATTATATACGAATTTCATACTGAAGAAGATTCAAAACAAAGGATCGAACGTTTATGTACTAATTTACATTAAAAATAAAATATCATTCCCACCTGTACATCTTGCTGGCTCATACAAGTATAGGCTTATTACACACGTTATAGATTAATTTCATTTGAGCCTGTATCAAGAATTTTTAAAAAATAATTATGACAGCCTAATGAAATTAGAAATTAAAAATTAAAAAATTGTAAAAACGTTTAGAAAAGACTATTTATCAGTAGAACGAAATATATTTTAAATATTTTTGTATGCATGATAATCGTATTAATAATTTATTTAATTGCGTCAGTGGGTTAGAAGGAAATTTCTGAGGGGTGGAAGAGGGATAAGGGTGTCAACCGTTTCCGAGCGCGAAGCGGGCGCGGATGGCTAGAGAGGAGGTGAAGAGGGCGACTAAGCGGGAGGGTAACGGAGAGAGACGAGAGAACGGAGAACACCCTCCACATCTGCCACCAGATTTAACTATACATTACAGACACACGATATGTCAAAGTCCTATACTTCATATCGACTCTGCCATTTATTAAAAGTTTCATCGCGCGCGCCTCGCTCGCGCCACCGATGTTCGGCAGCCCGACCCCTTCTTTCAAGCGCACTGCGAAAACATATAGGAAGAAAGGCCCGAAATATACGAACGAAAAGTTCGAGAAAAGAGCGAACGGGGGGAAAAAAGGGGTGCGCGCGTTCCTCAGATCGACACAGTTGCAGCGCTTCGCGTGATAAAAGCGACTAACGCTATCTTTCTTCGGCGATTCTTTATTTTACTCTCTTTCCCGTGTAAGGTGGAGTTTCCCCGATAACGGATTCTTTGGGAGAACTGCGCAGCGATAATTTTCACCGTTTGAATCTCTACGTTCGTTTTATTAATCTCAAAATAATTCGCCGCTTTGCTCTCTGCGGCGTTTTAAAAATTGTCATCAAAATCTTTTCCATCTTAAAGCAGCATTACGTTGCGCTGCAATATTTTGTTGAGAATAATAAGTTATATTTGAAATAATTTTGCGCACCGCGAAAAGCTTAATGCTAGAAAAATAAGATTCTTTCGAGCTCACCCTTTTTGTGACGACCGCGGAATTTCTGCGTGTCGGATCTTCGTATTTCCTCCGGCTGCTGCCGATTGCGAAATGAAGTTTTATATTAAGCTTGGAGAGTTTTCTCTCTCTCTCTCTTTCTCTTTTATTCCGTGCGCGCGTCTCTCGCTCATTTTTTCCTTTTCTCTTGTGCCATCGCTTTTTCTCCCACGCTCGTCCTCGCCCTTTATATATTTACGTACCGATAGATCGTTATATCGGCGTTTGCATATATATTGACGTTGCTGTCTTTCCTGCGACGATGCGTGATATACCTGCTATAGGGTGTACGAAAAATGCGTACCTGCAGTTTTGCAATAATTGCGTTATGTAATTTTACCTCCGTTAATTATAATATATTTTTGGTTAATTTCAAAGAAATGTGTTGACTCTTACTTTGCCCGTTACTTATTATTATTTGTTTTGTATAGAAAGAGTCCTTCGATTTGTTATTTATTTGCAATAATTATCATTGTTTAAATATTCGTCATTACAACTGCTTAATAAGTTATAGTACTAGTATTATATATGGCATAATTAGACAATTCTATGATATAATATGAACGAAAATTCAGCTAGAATAATATTTTATAATGAGAGATCTGGAAGGAATTACTTGATATTTACTAGGTCATGGTCCTTCTTTTAACGAATTGCAATACTAGGCAAAAAGGAAATGCGTACTGAAAGTAGCGTTTTCCACCATTAAAAGTAAATCATCCTTCATCGCCATCTTAGCGTAGCAACCGGCACGAGTCCACGAGTAGGGCTCGACCTGTCAATCTCACCGGATCACTGAGACGGGTCTTTGCCGTCCTTGCTTCACTGGAAAGGAGAGCCTCGCTTTTCGTACCTAAAACTCCTCTCCCCACTTCGACCCTTCCAACTTTTTTCTTCTTCGTCGTCTGGGGTAAAAGCGAACTCGTTAGACTCCAAGTGAAATTTTCTCTCGTCCCGCTGGGTAGCTAGTATGCCACCGGAAATGCTATAGAGCGCCTACTTTCACTACCGCTTCTTAAATTCACCTTTCTTGTCGCTTATCACGTTGCTTTGAGGATCGATTAAAAATTATTGCTTAGCTTAATACGAAGAAAGTTTTGAGTAAAGATCAAGCTTTTATTAAAATGATCCATGCGCAATTTAAAAAAACCTATTACTCAGATAGACTTTCAATCTTCTCTTAAATAAAATTTAAAGATGAAAACTATTTAATTAGTTGTAAGTAGTATAGATTTAAACAGTCAATCATAGTCTGATGATAATAATTAAAGCTGTGTGATGGAGGCAGATATATGATTGTTAAACGATCAGCAGGGATGAAAATCATTCGTAAGGCGAATCTGAGAAGCAAGGGATTGTTATCACAGGGATATATACGAAAAGGTGAGCTGGTTCGTGTTGAACAGCAACGGTGGTTCTTGCGATTAGCGCGCGACTAAGGGGAACTCCGTGGCTGAGGAGTCTGAGGTTTTAATTAAGCATTCACTGCGGATGATATCGCATGCCTCTTTATACTTCATAGCGGCCAGATGTTGCTACGAGAATGTTCCTTGCCTTAAGTCCTCTTCCCTCTGATTCGAGCTAGCTAGAACCGCACGAGCGACGTTTCTCCCGTCGCTATTTCGTTTTAATTATGCATATTTAATTTGCTTATATCTTGGCACCCACGTGGCACGTCGGCAGAACTTGAAGCTTCCACGGCAGCAATTATTCATTTGTTCGGACATATTAATTAAATCGTGTCGGATGACTTCCTCGATTCGGTCACTAGCAAAAAGTTTTTAGTATTAGTATTAGACTCAAAGATGAATTGAAACGTTTCAATTTTTATATTGTTTTATATTGTTGTATATATTTTATAGAAATCACGGATATTTGTAACCAGCGATGACTCCTGTAGCTTTCAT
>NW_017305988.1:1570541-1591536 GCF_001594115.1 Trachymyrmex septentrionalis | reverse complement strand
TACATATAGAATATTATATAATAAAATAAAATTAATATTTAAAAGATATAAACATTGTTTAAAATTTAATATAACAAATGCGGTTATTAACATTAACAGCATTTACTAAATTATATACATTGTACATAAATTATACATGTATAATTTAATAAATATTGATGATGTCAATAACCGAGCTGTGTTTGTTAGATTGAAATTTAAAAGATATTATATGAATTATATCGTTCTCCCTTATTTTTCCCATGGATTTGAAACTTTCCTTTCGAGTTATTCTTTGGGGATAGGAAGAGAGAAAGAGAGAGAGAGAGAGAGAGAGAGAGAGCGAGAGAGAGAGAGAGAGAGAGAGCGAGAGAGAGAGAGAGAGAGAGAGCGAGAGAGAGAGAGAGAGAGAGAGAGAGAGAGAGCGAGGGATCTCCCCGCGAGTGCTCGTAGAACAAATCTACCTCCACAACTCGAGGTATACACACAGTTCTACAGCCGACACTTGGCGCAAATTGCCCCAGTAAGTGTAGTACATTAATCTTTGGTTTGGTTTGGTCTCGGCCACCGCGTGTGTTGCGGTGGCCGCATTTCTCGTAAACCTTCTCTTTCTCTGCACCGACATGCCGCACGTCCGAGGACCTTCTCCACGTTTTCGTATCCCTCTTTTCTCGCAACCACCTGACCATACATGTTTACTTCCAAGTATTCAAATAGAAGCGGAAAACTACGTAAAACTACTTTTATTAATACGGACAGTCTTTCCAGAATTAAATATTTCTATCGTTCACTACAATCTTGATTAGAAGACATCTTTGTAGCAGAGGAAATTATGACTGCGCGTTTAATAAAAGTCGTACGTACTACGTATGTAAAATAAGCAAACGGTAGGAAGTATAACGCGTATACGCATTTGAAAATACAGTAGTAGCCTATTGGGTAAAAGTACAACGCTTTTGTTTGACCCTTGTCGGTCTCTCATATTCCACTCGTCCCCGAATGAGTTCCGCCAACCCTTCCGCTCCTAACAGGCCACCTTAACTGTAACCTCTGCACACACTTGCTACTCGGGTGGTCAGAAAGCCAGACCCGGCCTTTCGTAATGCGAATACCATGTCGCACACCAGGAATTTCGGATCTCCAGCGTAAGCCCTTCTTTATTCGATTAAATAAATTGGCAGCGATTAGGTCGACGCGGGTTTTCCGAATGGGACTGTATGTCCGACGATGATCGAGCATAATTAATTGCGGCTACTCAACATTTATTTATTACTTTTCCGCAAAGTGTTATAATGACATTGTGACCATAAATAATATTATGAAATAGAGAAAATTATTTCAATATGAATTATAACATCTATTTAGGAAATAAATCACAGGCATACATGTGTCTAGTTCTAATCAATTAAAAAACTTAGAGTAAATATATTTAGCAAATATGATTGAGTAAATATTGTTATAAAAGTATTTTAAATATTAGCATTTTTTTTTTCATTTTTACTCTGCGAAATATTAAAGAGGTGTAGATTTTATAATAAATTGGCCACAGATAAATATATATAAAAAATTAACTTAAAGAGTATTTATTTCATTTTTGTAACATCTTAAAATATTTACGTGGTAGTAAAGATTCAGATATCTATGTTTGTGTTGTAAAGGATTGCTATTGTAAGGATTCGAGAGGAATTTAGAAAAGTTTAGATAGTACCGCAGCACTGAAAGAAAAAGAGACAGAGAAGAAGGACAACAAATTTCAAATTAATTGCTTAACAAAGCACATAACACGTAACGGAGACGTGCACACGTACGAGAGAGAGAGAGAGAGAGAGAGAGAGAGAGAGAGAGAGAGAGAGAGAGAATCCTACACTATTAACTACACAATTAGGAAGTACATTTAGGCTTTCCGGTAATGGCCTGACAAAATATGGGCAATCCTTGGAATTAGGCGAATCGCTTTCTGACCTACCTACATATGTATGCAAGTTCTCGCCTGATTCTACTGTAATGATGTCATAACTTGACGCATATAATCTGACGGTATAATCGTTATATATAAACAAATTTTGATAACCGTGATAAATCGCGCATTTGACTGCTTGTTTTATTTGGAAGTAAATAAAGGAAAACAAAATTAATTTCTCTTCTGAGAATAATATACGAAAAGAAATAACATTTCTCCAATCGATCAGAGAGCAGATTCACGCAATCATGCTCTGTATCTGCCGTTAGGTGTATCATATTATTCGCAAACACCTACAGTGTTCTAACTTTAGGCGTCTCATCATCCCCTTATGGAGCTTGATGACTTGCACATTCGTAACTCCAGGCATCCAGAGCACGCAGCATGAATCTCCTTCATGTGCATGTGCGATGGACGATGTGTTTTACCCTTCGAGATCGTTATCTGTTTGGATCACATATCCATTTATTTTTAACTGGAAATATATAATCCCTAGATATGACGTTGCTCTTATATTTCGATTATGCTATTTTACATACATGTACTATATAATGTTATAGATATATGTATATCTACACACACATAAAACTTTCTTCAGGCGGTATTTTATGCAATGAGAGACAGAATTTTAATTAAAATATAATAAAACGATTTATTTATATGTTAATACAAAATATTAAAAATTATAATTTATAATTACATATTGCTGAATACTTATAATTAATTGGTAAAGATAAACAAAAATGTCCATATCTATTATATTCTTCTATACAAATATTTTAAATAAATATTCTTTCGATTTGAAATTTATATTTGCCATCTTATGTAATTATTGAATGTATCAATGACAATATTATATTGGATGCTGGATTTATAATAATAAGATTAAACCGGCTTATCTTAGTCTATCGTATATTCAAAACTTTTTGCTTATTACGCTCTTGGCATGTTTTCAGTGCATTACATTAATGAATTAAAAATTGGTTGAGCATTCACCGAAAGTTCAATTAACTTTAAGAATCAGATGACATATTTAATTTCCTCGAGATAATGAGAGTGGGTACGAGGAAGTGAGGTCGGTGGTAGGCGGGAAGATACCGGCAGGAGTTCCGGAAGAAGACGCCGTTCCTTCATGCTAGTGTTAAAAGGGAGAAAAGAACGTCAAACTTATCGAGAGAGGAAAGGTGTTGAAAGAGAAATATGGAAAATTAGAAACAGTTGTTAGAAACGAACGAGAGTAAACATAGAGGATTAATTACTAAAAAAAAATTAATAATATAAGATTCACACGAAAACACGAAAGATCTAAATGTGTTAAAAGAATGTATTGGTCTTACGAAGAACTATAATAATGATTGATTGATTAATATAAAGAAACAATAGGATCGTAATGGTAAGATCCGCTATCGCTGCGAAATTTTGTCAGAAACCTTTTATCCTTCGGCAAGAGGAGTAAATCGTGCGGTCACGACGTACATCTATTTGTCACTTGGACCGCCTCGTAGCAGACTGTCTTCGGGAAGACAGTAGGACGTCGTGACGCCTGGCCAGAGTCCGACACCACGTCGTACGTGGTCTTTCTTTTCCAACGGTTCTCCCTTTCCCTTCTTCCTCTTGGGACCACTCCATCTTTCCTCCCTGAACCGGATCCTCGGAGAGAAGTAGGTAGCCCTCCGTTAAAGAGGTAATTTGTGCCACGAGCAATCCAGCACACTTCCGAAAGTTGTGCACCTTTCTACGAAATTCTCGTCGAAACGCTGTTGCTTGTTGCACGAAATTCTGCCTTCTGCATCTCTCCTCTTTTCATTTTAATCATATATTATTACAGAATACTCGTAAGATAATGTATTTGATTTTTAGTGATGAAGCTACTCTCTTACAAAAAAAAAAAAAAAAAACAAAAAAAAATTATTAGGAGTTATCTTTGATTTTTATCATCACTTTATCTCATTATAGTTTAATCTTAATTACATCCATGTTAATCGCATTCGAATTATTACACGCGACTTACATTTTCGACGGCTGATTTATCCCGTCGTCCTCACTCTCTCAAGAACGACTACGGAATAAACTCAAGTCAAGATGGAACTAAATCCCTATTTTATTTACCGAAAGGCGGCAGGGATGAAGACGGGTGCCGGGGAGGGATCTCGGCCGTGTACTAAATTTAAAAGTAAAACCTCCGCCTTTGTTGCCGAATCCCTGTGCTGAAAGAGAAGGTTGCTCTGCTTCCACGAGCCATTCAACAGATTTAAATAGCTCCCGAGCTTCCAATAGCTCAATAGCTCTTTTTCGTTGTTTTAAGGCTCCCGTAGTCTGTAGGTTAAATGATACCGCATTCTCATCGGGTAACATAACCGCGGGCTTCGATGCAATTTGTCAAGAAAGAAGCCCTATTTGTAAATTACGTCTCTCTGATGCGCTTTATTCGATTTACCGTATAACGTTGGAATATATGATCACGCCCGGTAGGTGGAAAAAAGGCACGCCATTGTCTGTTTGCTAATAGTCAATAATACTTTGCGCGTACATTGTGCGAAATTTCACGTCAGACGTTTCTGCGCGTGAGGCTGCCGGCTTTACAAGACCGGTGATCGGTTAAATCGAATCATAAAAGAATCCTAATTAAGTTTCTCGCTCTTTTGTGCGAGGGCGAGCTTGCCGGCTACGCGAGAGCTTACGAAGTAATGACGATGAGAAAGCGCAGGCAGGGCTTGCTGTCTTCGCTCGCAAAATTGGGACTTCCGACTTTCGCTGCCCCGCTAATTTTGAATAATATTCGCGGCAAGCGTCCGCAAGTATTAATTTCCAGCTGTGGTTTTCTAACCATACAAGCGGCTAGATGTAATAAAATCCATAATTTCTTGAAATCAGTATTGCTTTAATTTCTGTCATTGAAATCTTCTGTCAGTAAAAATCGTACATGGAATTAATTTTCTGATATTTTTTTTTCTAATAATAAATTAGAATATAATAAATAGAATAAAGAAAAGAGAAATTAAGCAAACATAGAAGACAATATTTTTTTTTATGTAAGATGAATAGTACTGACCCGTACCAAGGTAATTAGTAAAATCATAATGGTTTTTAAAGATACACAGAAATTATAACCGTAAGATTCCCATAACAAAAGCTAACCTTTGACCACAAAGCACCTGCCAGCGCTGTAAAAAGGACAATAATATTTTTATAATTGAAATTAATTGCATGTTGACCACCGTACCGCACATGCTTGCGCGACCCGTAATAAAAGTAGAAACGGTAGAAGTCGTCTCACGGACGACAAATGGAAACAAAGCGACCGTATGGTGACTTACCCTCTGTGTAAGTAATATAACGCAAAAGACCTACTTAGATTCATTAGAATGCATCTCAGAGCACTCCTCATTAGCGATCTACAATAATTGCGTCACGTCAGAAAAAAGTTTGATTAGTATATTTCATCTTCTTTTACGTAACACTTTTGTATTGATATATAAATTAACTTACTTTGTGTTATATAACATACCATATGTATTTAACATTTAAAGATAGTAGTTCCGAGCCAGTAAATTGGAAAATTTCTTTAATGATCTTCGATGATTTTATTTAATTCTATCTCGTTTAAAAGAACAAGATTGGCCAATCATGCATGTTATACAACTATTCGGTAAAAATTAAAGAGAGCAACACTAACTACCTCGGCTTGTATAAGTAGCGATCAGCAGCTGAATTAAAAAACAAAATCTATAGAACACCCGACATCTTGAGGAAACCTGCACATTTAAAGAAGAACCGTGCTCGCTTTAGATACCGCGCACCCAATCATCAAAGTCGCATTTTCAGTATAATGGGTGTGTTTAGTCGATGGGAGCTGTCGAGAGAGGTACAAGCGGGAGGGCAGGAGAAACGATCGAGTATCCCGAAGGTCTCAACCAGTCGACGATCTGGAGACGCACCGGACTCTCGATCGTGATCGAGCTCCCTCTGCCACCAATAATCATCGGGCAACCGCAATTACGATGCCCGAGGCGGCCAATCGGCGTCCCACAGGTTCCTACCTCTCTCTCGGCACTCTATTATTAGGTTGTATTATCGTAATGCGCCATCCACCATGTCCGGAGCCAACGAAATGGCTTCTATAATAGGGACAGTCCCGACATTTACCTCCCAGCATCCTCGCGCGCAATCATCGCATACGATGATCGCGAAATCACGACGGGTCTGCGAGTCTCCTCGGTTGCTTCTCCTGTCGCGTGATGATTTTCTTGTTCTCCAGTGGCTCACGGTGTTTAAACGTGACGCGATATCCTCCGTAGTTCGTAGAAATTGAATTGAAGGTCGAACTGAATTGGAGCTAGTTGAATTAAGGTGGGGAAACTTAGTGAAATGGAATTTCCGTTTATACCTTCTTATTTTCTTAATTGATGTCTATCAGCTGCTTTAGCTCGAGGCCACGTTGTTAGCGCCTACATTATGACAAACTGATCGTTATCTTGACATTCTTTTTGCATGATACGAGATCAAGACTCGCGATACAAGCGGATGGTATGAAAGGAAAGTATATTTTCAAAAAGATAACACGAGTCTCATAACATTCTAACATAAATATCTTATGAAGCTTACGTCAGAACGTAGCATCCGGTTTCCGAGATATTTATGCTGAAGGCTAACGAAGATTACAATATTGATATAGACTTGAAAGTGCACACTTAAGTAAAAACATATTCTTTATTTTGAAGATAAAGTACATTTTTATAATATTTCCAAATTTAAATAATACAAACAAATTGCTAATAATATTTTATTGAAACAACTGATATATATGCTGGTTGGCAAATCGGACATGCATTGAATTATTTGATCGAGGGAGACCATACACGCATGCTACATGACTCGCCTTCAGCGATGTTTGCTTGATTCTTTCCCACAATGTCTGTCATATGGACGAGAGAGGTGAATAGTTGGGCAGGGGAATGTGGCCCCTTTCCCAACGTAGGTGGTTGGACGGTCTGAGCAACGGGGGCGGGGGAGTATTGAGGGCGCTAATGTTCCCCAGGCAGGAAACGCCGTCTCCATCCTGCACCCTCTATCTCTTCGCTTGCTCGCCTATTTTTATTCGTCTTTATCTGAGACTTGAGTCGGTTCCTCTCCATTTCCTCTTGAGGAGTTCTTCCTCCTCCTCGCGCCGCCATCGCCACCAACCGCCACCGCCGTCGCAGCATTCTACCTTTTCCCCTCCGGGTACCGATGCGGTGACAACAACATGCAAACATTCTGGTATTTGCAATTCGAATGCCGCAAAACGGGGACGGAAAGCCGCGACGGAACAGCCCGAGGCGGTCCGCTTAACTTCTCGAAGACGCAGTCGCGACTACGAGCTCACTATTCTATTAACCACTCGGATAAGGATTGTCGCGGAAACCTTTATCGTATGCCGACAAATTTTTAAGAAAGTGATCGAAGTAAAATTGATGTAGGAATAAGATCTATAATATACATATATGTAGCGTATATTATTTTATAATTATTTATAATTGTTGACTGTTTATCGATTTAAAAATTAAGATATAAAATTTAAGAAAACCATACTTCATATATAAATTATGTATTATATATAATTAAATTAAAATGTAAAAGAATATTTAGATGAATGAATTTATAAGTATAATTTTTAATATGTTTGCATTTTATTTAATTCTATTAAATGTTATAAATTTAAATGAATAAGTCACAAATATTCTAGAGATTCCAATTAACCAAATATTTAAAAAAGTTTATATCAATATGTAATTATAAAATTTCTGCTATTTCAAAGCTAAGCGTTAAACCGATGTTCATATAAACTTCTTTAAATACTTGATCTCAATGGAAATATGCTTTTCGAATATTCGACACCTATGCACTTACACTCAGTAAATAAATCGAATATACATGTAAAGAGTATTCAAGCAGTGATTGATGTAATAATAACTAGATTATAAATTTTTACCCTTTATAGGTTATATAATTTAACAACAAATGTATATCGATTTTAAAAACATTTATTTATTAAATATATATATATGAGAAATAAATATAAAGGAAGATTCGTGTCACGAAAGCCAGTTTGGATTATGCCGTAAGCGTAATGTAAGCGCTCGGCAATTTTATGAGTATGAAATAAAGATATTCACTGTGATGATAATCGTTCAGAAAATAATGATGCACTGAAATGATGCATGCAAAAGGATACACGCGATCCTCGGTAAATATGAAAGCAGATGCAGTAACGGTAATTATAAGAATGGTCACCTGCAGCAATTGTGTCCTACCTTTGCTACATTAAACTTTCATATTAGATCTCTCCGCAAGATTTCCGCAGTCAATCAAGAGTTTCATAAAAAACCTGTAGATGAAAAAGATATACAAATATTTTTAGAGAATATGTTTGTCTATTAAGTCAAAACTTCCAAGAATGTTTCATAGATACATGACGTAAACAATAATAGCAATAATTTTATATTACTAACGATATATATAGTTATGATAAAATTTAAAAATTTAATAGAATATAACCGTAAATGAACGTAATTATATAACGTATATAATATACAATAATATATCTTTACAGCGCAAAAGTTGTAGCAACATTGATTGTTGTAGCAATATTGTTGCAAATTTTGTGCTGTATGGGGTAACAATATTATTTGTTCTTTAATCTACTTGAATGAGATAAGATACTTTTAATACTTTCTTTCTTTATTTTGTCATTTTTTAATCTATCCTGCACTAACGTGCACACACAACGTGTGTTTACACGTTTGTGGAGTAAGTTTTGGTCGTTATGTAATTAAGTATGTATCGTTGCAGAATTATTTCGTAAGTTGGCATATTTAGTGCTATTGGACCATCGTTATAACATCATTTATAACAACATTGGAAACGTTTTGCCACTAAAACCCGATTTACATAAGACACAGAAGTTGCAGATCGCAAGACTGCAAACTAACCTAACGTATTTTAATTATAATAGGTCGCAGGAAGCAGAACGCAGGATGCAGGTAGTTGGGAGAACTTCAACTTTCGCGTCCTGCGTTCTACGTATTGCAGTCTATAACTTATTACAATCTGAAATACATTTCACTTGCGAACTGCGTTCTGCGTTTTATGTAGATCGGGTTTTATTGTTCTACTATTAATTCTCAACTGATGAGAAATGAGGCAGTATCTTCGATCACGATACCGATGTATTATTAATTAGGCAGTTTAGTTGGATAGAAAGGTACATATAATCACCAATTATAATGTGTATCGTGATGTTATTTTTATTAAATATGAAAAAGGTATTGTATTTTTGAAGATTACATTTTAATAGAATACAAATAGAGAAAAAAAAATATTTCGAGTGTCTTACGCGATTGATTGCCCTTTCTATCTTTCTATGTAATATATTCTCTAGTACGTCTTCTGTGCGTATAATGTTTCTCTAAAATTCGTCGTTTATAAATTTTTCCATAGATTGTCATAGATTGATCCAATTTAAAACAAATGTTAGGCAGTTAGGTAGTTTTTTCTTGCGTTAAGCAAACTTGAAGATTTGAGATTCAATTGGAGAACAAAGAAGATTTGCGTGACTCGTAGGCGTTCCACGTGACACGCTATGTCGATCGTCACGTCGACCAATCGGCTTTCAGAGTCCGCCCTTATAGTATACACTTATACCTTGTGCATAGAGATCTTTTGATGTTCCAGGTCACGTGACCCGTCCGGCTTCGATATCAATTCGTGATGCTAAGTACGCCTTCGCGTGTACGTCGTTTCTCATTGCAAAGTTATAGGGACAGCACTTGTAACCGCCAGAAGGAAATTTCGACTGTTCCGAACAGTCCAATCTCCAGATCTACACGAGCGTGATAGTTTGCCATCATACCGTGTGCAACGTAGAAAGCCTTGATTACAAAATGAGAGATTTAATTGAAGGATTCAGGTTGATTATTATGGTCCGCCATCCATGGTTTGCCGATCGCGAATTTCCATAAAAATCGTATAACACCGGCAAACTACGCGGATGTTGGAAGGATAACATCGAATTGGCGCGTACGCGGTGATAAATCACGCATAATTGTTCGTAAACTGTAAAGCGTTTGATAGTGTCAACAAAAACCATCCGAAAGTGGTAACTCATTCGATAGTGTCAACAGAAACAAGTTGTTAGCCCGAAAGGGCAGCTCGCGTCAGGCCCACCCCAGGATTCCGGAGTGTTGGTGATGGATGATCGCAGATACACTGAAAAATGGTGATGGATGGTATATCGCTGCCTATAAACATTGACAGAATCTGTTACGTGTATCCTAATAAGTTATCCTGTGCCGTGTCTTAATAATACGCATCTTCTTCGTTAGAAAGAACGTTTGAAGTGCACATTATCATAAACATTACTTTGGAACAAATTTGAAAATCAATTTTTTTTATGGTTTCTCGCGAAATAATATGATACGAACATTTTTACCATACGCATACACGCATAAAACCTTATATTGCTTAATTACTTATCTTTTCGTAAGATTAATTTGAGATGTAAAACAGAGACCCGCACATTACATACGCGCAAGCGATGTGTCTATATCTGTTATCAAATTCCTCGAAATTAGTAGTGAACTGTCTCTATAATTAATTACATCAACGTAAAAACATTTAATGACTCTAATTCAATAACATAGAATGTTAGTGCAAATGGTAGCTCCACGCCGTGCGTGTATGACGAGCATGATCTTTGACGAGAAATTTCCAGATCTCACAAAGTGAGCGATGCAGATGGTTAGAAAAAGAAGACGAGCCGTAAAGGGCGGTCGAAATTTGATTCTCGGTGACGTATTAAATGTGTGGTAGCGCCCGTTGGTGTCAGGGGGATTGCTTTAATCAGTAGATTAATTCGTCATGGCCTCGCAGCGTAGCAACGTCCTTTGTCGGCCACTCGTAAAATATGAGCCAACGTACATAATCAACTATTTGTGGTAATGAATATTATGCGGCCGGAGAACGTGTCATTAATAACGCCGAGCCGTGCTACGCAATCTTTTTTCTTCGCGAAACTGCACTGTGCATTATACACACATACACCTTCTATTACCAAATCCGTAGAAAAATAGCCCGTGCTCGGTGCGTTCTTAGTGCCTGCCAATTTTTTTTGTTCTGTCGACGTTCAATTTCGAATCGTTGTAAATTGAAATGAATGAAAGAGACTGAGACGTTGCTTGAGAGTATCGTTGCAACTCGATCGCATACTCGATCGCATACGTACATGCCAATAACAGTTTGAAAGCGATAACATAATAATATAGACGTAATATAGACGAAATATAAATCAACGAACTATCTTCGACTGTGTTTTCAAAGTTCCTCCATAATGCCCGCTTTAAATGCTTATCCATGTTCGATAACTTTTGTGTCGGCGCGGCGCTTACGTCCTTTAAACCTAAGCTCTATAAAGTGAATAGCGACGCGAAGTTGAATCGGCCACCGTGAGAGCGCGGTTGGCGAGCTTTTGGTAGCTCTACGGAGAGAGCTTCAAAACGATCTCTTTCCTCCTCCCTTTCCTTCTCATCCACCCCTACTCCTTTGGCCGTGTGCCGTCACAGGTTCACCTCTTGGCCGAACCCCTCCTGGACAACTCCCCGCGGCGAGAAGACAAATGAGCTTGAGGTGAGAACTTGCCCGATAAATACCAAAGGCGACACAACGTTTGACCAGGGAGCATATAGCGCAGAGCGGACAAGAAATACTGCGTCGGACGGTCCTTTCGCCCTTTAGGACCTCCCTGCGTATCCACGGCCCGTCGCTGCTTTCGCCCCTTCGCTACCCTTCCTCTCTTGGTGCACTGACACAACCCTAGCAATCTGCAACCTCCGACCTTCTCGCATTCAGGCTAGTCGCGAGACTCATTTACTCCCTTAGCGAAACTTTTCCATACCTCACTTCCATATAAGTATATTCTAATTGATTTCTTTGTTTCTAGGCGTAAATGGCGTCTGTTTCTTTCAAATGAATTTTACGATAGATGATGATAGATCCTGTTGATATAATGATTGATAACAGGTACTTTTGTGTAAATAGAGCTCATCATTCAACTTAAACGAAGTATAACATTTGATTACGATTGTTTTTTTTTTTTAAATTAAAAGGAAAGCAAAATTCATTGAATACTTTGTGAATGAATATGTTTTCAGCTGATTGTTAATACTCATTGTGTGCTCATAAAGAATTACGTTTTCGATTGTGGAATTTATATGCCGTATACAATACAGCAGATACTTTTTATAATATTTAATATTGTTTATATCTTTTTGTAATTGATCTTTTACATTTACAATATTAAAATTTATTTTTTTTAAGTCTTTTTTAGTGATATTGTCGAATTTCGCAATGTTTACAAGACTTCTTTTATTCTTAGACATGCGTCCGGAAAATGCATTAATAATTTTGCGTTCTGGATAGAATTTAGGATTCTGTCCGGAAAGGATAGTATACGCGTTCATAAGCGGAACAAATTTCAGCCCCAAACTTGGATACCACGTGCTCAGTGGTCACGCTGCGGTTAAAAGAATTGGACATGCATATTCACGGAAGTTATGGCAAGTTTCATTAAGGTTAATAAGAAACGCGTTAAATTTTTACATTAATTTGTATATTCTATAATATGCTATATTTTTATATTTGTATTTTTTTTTTTTTTGTATATAATGAGAGTTTTGATATCTTTTGACAATTTATTGAAGAATTCGTTGAATGATTTATTGAAGAATTTATTGAGAATATTATATAAAGTATTTTATTTGTCAAAGAAATGAATTATTCACGAATAAGAACAAGAGAATTCGCGGCATATTTTACGTTCGCAAACCGAGTGGCGTATCTTTCATTCAGCAGGCGAAAAAATATTTTTGTGCTTTTAGCTAGGGCAGCTATGGGGAGAATCATTTTTCAACGGTGCTTCGTAAAAAGAGACAGACAGCGAGAGAAACGCCGGTCGAGGCCGCCGGCGATGTCAAACGTCAGCGAACAGTCTGCTGCCCTTTGCCTGTGATGCGTCTTTCTTCTTCCTTGACATTTCCGTATCTTCCATTTCGCGTGCCGGTACCGGATACACACACGAAGCCTATTGAATCCGCCAGTGCTGATCCGGCTATGAGACACATTATTGCAATTCCTCTCGCGCCGCGACGTTCTCGTGATCAATCGTGACGGTCGTCGTAAGCGAGAAAAATGAACGGCGCTCAAAAATTTCTAATTTCAATTCCATCCATTACATCCCTCCTCCCCCGCGCTGCGGAAAATAAAAAAAGATTCTGCCGATCTTTTATATCCGTTTTTTCTCTTCCCTTTTGGCGGGGTCGTTAAATCTCGGTATCGCCGTGAGCGATCGTACCGAAATATCGAGGACGATTCGAATCGACGTTGGGGTCGTTGAAGGAGGAGGTAGAGGAGGAAGGGAAGAAACAAAAGAAAAAGGGAGAGAAAGAGTGGGGCTTGGTACGTAGGGCACGTTCGTGGGACCACCGCCAATGTATGCTGCCCGCATAAACTAACAGGCGCATCGGATTTTACATAAAATTCCGGCCGAGAGCCGTGATTTCAGGAGATGGACGGGGAGACGTGACGAACCACCGACAGTCATTGGTCGCAAAACCGGCGACGCGACGCTACGTTGAATTATGATTACGGATTATATGCCGTCGTGCTTTACATTCAGCAAGCCTTTCCTTCCACATGCATTATTATGGCATGCGTTAGATATCTCGGTAAACTCTCAAGTGGCATAAGAAAGAGAAATATTTTGCAGAACGTTCTAAATATTTTTCAAACTTTCAGCATATTTTAGATGTCAGTGCACCGCCGGTACAGATAATTTCGTTTAAAAAAAGTGTTTTTTAGGATATTAAATAAGCCTCTTAAGAGACATTTGATAAATACAATACGATTGTTTAATAATACCGGGACGGAATGCTGTTCGTTGTCATGGACGCGCAATCATTTTACTAAATGGGAAACGTAGTAGCCATACTAGGAAAGAGCGAAAAATTGCCTTAGAGCTGGCATCGCGAATGCATGCAAATCATCGGGTATACCTTCCGCGCGCCAAGCGCAATTACTTCTGATCAGACATCACGTATCCGCCGTTTTGCAGCTCGCGCGCTGAGCTACGTGGTGGGCTTGCAGCGAGCAATTTGATCGTAAATTGCTTCGAGGCGAAATCTTCCGGTGACGAGTCCGTTGTACGTCTAATGCTTCGATACGAACGGCGCGGCGGAGAGAAACGTACGAGGACAATGAGCGACAGAGGGACGAAGAAATGGTGACCGCGGTGAAGGGAGGGGGAGGGGAGGAGAGGAAGGGGGACCCGGTCGCGATCTCACGGGGTGAATGGATGTGAATGCAATTGTTTAATTGGGGAAACGGCGCGAGGGCATGTATAGACAAAACTGTTAGAGGCGAGACCCATCCATCACCTATGGCGGGCCTTCTCCGGCGAGGTCGCACGGCGCTTTCTGTTTCTAGATTGAGAGCGAAGCGAAAGAGGAGATGATCCGTGTTTGGCCCTCCTGGACTCGCAATCCGTCCGACTTGACACGCGTTGATTACCACTTATTTGATTTTTACCATGGGTGTCGTGGGTGACACGCTGTGTCAACGGACTTCCGTGTGAACGTACATCCCATATTACACACATTTGATAATTAATTGGGACGATATATTCGAGACAAACGGTTAACAAATGAAATTCAACAAAACGAAGCAATTATTAATATTGTGTATAAATTGTTTATGAATACATTTATTTTCTATTTATATTTATAATTAATTGTATTTACGTAACATTTAGTACAAAACAATTTATGGGGGTGTTAAAAGAATCATTCAGCATTTATATGATATAGTACACGTCATACTGAGTAAAAAAGCATTAATGAACATAAGTTGAAAACTTAACCGTTTGTAACAATAAGATGTAAGTAATTTTGTATGTTAATATCATTACTGACTTATTGACTTCTACGTCGTATCGATACGAAGATTTACCTCTGTGTTTACAAATCGCGTTCTGAATGTTCTGATTCAATTTCCACATACACTCTATAATGAAAAATTTCACCGGGAATTAGTAAGTTGACATCAAGCAGTCATTACGGTAGGCATTCTGGGAGATCACTCCTCATTGGAGCTGTAATTCTCTCAAATAGGCTATCAGTGCTACTTATCTCAATTTCTCTCTTTTTACGTGGTATGCAACACATAGAAGAGACAATAAGTCAATTATAAGACTAACAAATTTGTTTGTATCTCAGAAACGATTAAAGTTTCGATCTATGTTCACTAAGACTTTTTTACTCAGTACGCGTACTGTCTACCTATATAGGTAAATGCTGAATGTTTTTTGTAACACTCTGTGTTTATTTTTTACTTTGCACAAGAAAAGTAAATTTTTTTTTATTTATTGTATAATTTTATTAATTACGCATACAAAAGCATAAAATGTATTCAACACTTCTTGAATTATCGCTTCGTTTTTTTACTTTTATCCGTGAGTATATACAGTGTACTGAGTATATATGTATATTTATAAATCAATACTATTGTATATAAAAATAACAAAATTAACAAATAACGAAAAGTGAAAAAGTTATGTGCACATAATATACATTGTGCATATGCTGATTGTGTGATTGATGTAATCGTTACTCTCCGCATATTTTTATTTTAAACTACAACACCAATGCTTTGTACAATACATCGACAATTCAATATATTTTCGCATATATCTCTCTACTATTGTTGAGGAGATTTTCGAGGAGATGTACCTAATCCTGATTTTGTCAGCATCCATATCAACGATCGATCACTCGCGCAAAAAAAGAGAAAGGTGAAGGCCTTCGTGTCAGTTTCGGCGAGAGATGGAGAAGGAAGCATTTTCATAGGCAGGGTATCCAGGTTGGCTTGTGACGTGGCAACGGTTACATGCAAGCGCCTGTAATAGGGTGAGCCCGAGGGTGAGGAGCTTGGACTTGACTAATGAGGCGGTGCGTCCTCGACGTTATTAGATCGCCGAAGGAGTTTTTGAGGATGCCCGGGCTCTGAAGCGAAGTCGAATCCACCGCGAAGGATGGGTAATGATACGGCTGGACCCTGTTTCTTATTTGTCAAACGTCAAGCACAAAGACGTTGCCCAGTTGTTTTCGGAGCAGAAGGAAGTTCCGACACTTCTCAGAATGATAATCTACTTGCAAATGCGAGACTCTTTAGTTGATTCGGCCTTTTGTAATTCTCCGCGCCGATGGAACTCTCTTCTCCATACCTTCCGTACCTATTACGCAATTATAAATAATAATGGCGGCGGTGACACAATGAATTCAATAAAAAATGAATAGTATAACAGCTTGTTCTCTATGATGCTGGGAATGATAGGTTTCTACGTCTGTAAAGTTTGCCTTCTCTCTTTCGCACGATATAACTAACAATGAGACAATTGTATCTAGTAAATTTAAGTTTGCAGTGATATTCCATTGTTCTTTCAGTGAATCAATATTTCAAATGTATACATAAAATGCATCTGTTTTTATAAGCAATTAAAATTATTTGATATGAGGTATCGTATAATATTTATATTCAATTATTAATTGTATTTATTTGCAATATGATTAGAAACAAGACCGTCTATATAAATATTACAACTTTAAATACAAAGCGCCTTCCCGGTCCGAGTGTTAAGATGTTGAACTACTATCTAATATACATTCAATTAAATTAAATTAATATTTCAGAAATAATTTTATGTATTTTGTATTTATATTTGATTTTTTGCCAAATTCATTCATTAGTTACATATCTTTATACGAGTATGTATTTATTGCCTTTTTATATTTTGTTATTTCTTGTTATTTTGTATGATTTATCATACATCTGTTTTTAAAAGTTTTAAAATATTAAGCGTAATAAGCGTAATAAGATAGAATTAAACAAAGAAAAAGGATAGTAATGTGAAATAGGTGACCAGAACATTCGCATGAAGTGCATCGTGGCGTATACAGCACAATAATTAGCGTTTTAATTGCAGCTTTATGTATGAACAGTGATTGTTCCACTTCGCGATATACATTAACAAAGTTTCCTTCTTTTCTCCTAACTCCACTTAGTGGAACGAATTCTTATCTTTTAACACGGCACTGAACACGTGTAAGCCAATAAATTCTCATCTCCTTATTTTATTCTGAAAATTGTTGTACTTGACGTAACGGACATCCCTCTTTCTTAAAAATTCTATAATATATTATTTTATACAGAATATACCTATGTATTTGTATAAAAACAAGCTTATTGATTAAAAGATGTATTTTTGTTTAAAATGCATAATTGTACCTTATTCATTTCTGTATTTTTTAGAGTTAATACAATAATCATACTTTTTATTTAAATTTTTTTCAATTGTACAGTATTTCAAAAAAATTTACATTATGAAACGATCGGGTCGCGATTCAGCGCTAAACACCGCGAAATTCAACGCCAAGCAAAAGTCTGATCTGAAGCACTTGTAACTTCTACGCGAAAAGAGAAGATGGAAGAGGAAAAAGCGTATAGGAAGAACACAGGCGATGGGCAACCGTGGCAAAGCTGCTTTCGCCTCGCCGAATGAAATTGCCCCGGCAATCGGTGGTTGCTTATTAGCGTTTGACGTTCGATTAGTCAAGTGCACAGGCTGTGATCCGCCGTTTGAAGAGAATCCACGGCTCCTCCCATTACAGGTTCCTGGACTGTTCGTGGTCCCAGGATACTCCACTGGCTAGCAACCATGCGTCGGAGATCTCAGAGAAGCGAGCAACAGGCATGTAGCATCATCACTCTTCCTCCGCGGAGTCTTGCACGTTCTCTTCAACCATGCATATACCTTATAATTACGTTAACTACTTACATACTGCTATACCAGTCATACTTGTTCAAATTGGTGTAGTTTAATGTTTTGTTCAATGTCTTTAAAACGCTGGGCATGGTGGTGCGGGAAAATAATACTTTCTTCGTATAATCCACTAGGAATTATATAGATTAATCTATTTCCCTTGCTCTTTATCTTTTTCTGCGTACACGTATGCGTGTACATGTTTGTGCGCGCTGATATTTTCTCAATTTTAACTTTTCATAAAGTATTATAGTAGTCAGGTTAATTTAGATTGATAGTAGCAATGATTACGAAATTTCTTCAGGCGTATCTAGAAACGAGTTCGATAACCACGCTGATTTTCCTTCTTTAAAATTGTGAATCAGGTTTGCAAGACTTGGGACGTCCTCCTCGCGAGGATCATTTATCACATCTTGTTGTCTTTTTAAAGACGCGTTTCCTTTGTCACGTCTTTTGTCGTTGGTTAACTGCAGCGGCAGGTAGGCTCGCGGGCAGTGTGTGGGTGGATCACAGTTAAGAATGTACGAATGTCCAGGTTGATCAGGTGAAGAGGATCCGAGGAGAGAGGACAGGAGAAGAAAAAACGGAAGCGGGAGATGGCAGTTGGCTTGATACGCGTGTAAAAGACGAGAGAGTTTTAATTCCACTGCGACACTGGGTGCATTCTAGTTTTATGCTTTCTGACATTTCTCTCCTTTTTGAAAAAGTGAACGTGAGATAATGGAACATAATGTAGCGTGCCCCGTTCATGCTACGTACCTCTTCTAAAGTTGTCGGTTTACCGCCCCGGTTGTACGGAGCGTTGCGGAAATAGCCGGATAATAGGATGTCTGACTTTAATGACTGAACTTTAATGGGATGATAATAATAATGAAAAAAAAAAAAATAAAAAAAAAATAACGTACCTGTGGAGATACTTTAAATAGCGACACGAGGCGTTCTTATTATAATACCGTTTATATCAGTATTATTCATATACCTTATATGTGTACACGTGAGGAACAAATATGTATATTTAGAACGGTTCTACATCACGAATGTGGCAAAAAGTATAATGTTTTTTTATTCGCTTGTCCAGTAAGAACTCTTTTACGTGTATGTTCCTTAATGATCCATCCGCTTGGATCTCACGAAAACTTCGTTTCATCGCGTATGATGGCCACACAGAAGTGACTACAGTTTTCTTGCGAGAAAAGGTGAGGACACGGGAGACGTCGAAAGCAAATTTCTCATTATATTCTTCTTACAGAACTCTATTCATTTAACTTATCAGATGATAATGAACATTTATAAATTCGATTCTCACTACTCTTATTATAAACTCGGTGTCTTAAACATCGCATTCTGTTATAATTTATCCCTCGATTATTGTAATGAGTTCAAAACTGTTCTAAGTGTAATTTTATTTGATTACATTTTTATTTATTATGGGACTAACAAAAAATCATTTACAATTATTTTTTTTTCACAATTATAATTATTTATTATTTACTAAAATAAAACTGAATTTAGCAGGTACGTTAATGTTATGTTTAACTATATCAGTTCAATAGATATGCCTAATACATGTACAAAAACGTACAAGCTGGAAAGTAATGCAATTATTGATTATGAAATCATCGCAATCTAAACATTTTAATCAGATTCTTCAACTGCCGACGCCTTACTGCTATCCCCGCCCTTTATGAACCACTATGTCACGGATTCAAATCATAATTTTAATGAACGCGTTGTGAACTCTGAAAATAATGGTCAACGTTTCCTCCGCGTATTATTTTCTCTGGCGGGGTAGCGGGGATTTACGGGAAGCGAATGGAAGCAGAAAATTAACGATTCTACCGTCGGTAGGACGGGCTCGGGGGATGGGTCGGGGGTAGGTGGAAGTTTTTCTTAGTATTTTAATATAAATGCAGCTGTGCGGCGCGGGCGACTTGGGCGAGCCTTCGTTTCGCGCGGGGGAGGGCCGGTTGTTTGCGGCAGTTTGTGCCAAGCTAAATGAAGAATGAAGCTGAAATTATTTGGTGGAAAACAGTGAAACAGGATGTGGAAACGACACCGCTTGGATTTACAGAGGCTGCAGCACGCGTCGAGGGAGCCGATGCGGTGGACGGTGCTGAGAGCATTTTTAAGCGTGGTTGCTCCTTATCAATTATTATAATCTATGTAATGCATTAAATTGACGGTTTTTGACGCAAACGTCAATTATTTCAACAACTTTTTATTTAATGTATACACATAGACACATTCGCAATTTAAATTCTTCTTGTGTTGTGTATTAATTGCACGAAGAAGATTTTGATTATAAATTACTCTCATAAATGAAATAAAATTTTTATTTAAATAAGACACAAGCTCCGTAATTAAGCAGATTTAGTATAGATTGTAAGAAATCTTTTTTAATAAACTAATTTTAGATACAAAAAAAAATAATTCGACTTTGAAGTAGAAGTAAAAACACAGAACGTTGTAAATGTTTCGTGTCGCCAAAGTTATTGTTCGTCTTGATAGCTATCAACATACTACTTGCCACATCCGTTATCAGAGACGATGAGAGAAATTGATGAGAATGCTTAAGGCGTTCCCCGTTCCTCGCATTTACTTCATATTCGACCTTACCCTGCGGAAGCTTCCGTTCTCCACCCTTCCACGCCGAAAGGGTCTCTTTTACCCCACGACAAAATCTTCAGCCGCAGCTTTTTACGGCGAACCAATAATGAACTTTTTTTCTCGGTATAAAACTTGATTTGTAGGGCTTCCTCTCTTTCTCTCTTCCTCTCTCGTCTTTTTTCTCTCTTGCTGCTCGCACCCCTAACTTCTTAAAGCGCGGCGAGAAGTATCTCGTTCTCGCACGCTGATATCACTCGCGGCATTGCTCATTACTCACCGCGCCTTATCGTCCTTACCCCCCATCGAGGCACCATTCCCCTACCCCTGCTACACTCTCGTCTCACCTACCTTCACATCATACTGACAAGCCTCTTCACTTTTACACCCGCCTTCACCTTTCCTTTACTCTCGTGATTCCTCTCTTTTTCTCTCTCTAGCCTCGTAAAATCTTATTTTGATCTTGAGATTGTGTTTTAGTTATATTTCTAGCGATTCTTTCTTCTCGTTTTTTTATATAATAAAATGAGAAGACATGTTAAATG
>NW_017305988.1:1568763-1570441 GCF_001594115.1 Trachymyrmex septentrionalis | reverse complement strand
TATGTATATTATATACATATATCTATATTCCATTAGGTGTATATTATGCAATGTGTAACAAATTATTATAATCAAATTTTCGCATGAGACAATTTTAAAATAAATCGGTAAATTTTATTTAATTATTATTATTTAAGTATGTAAAAATAAAACGTTTATCTATACAAATTATTCTGAGGTTTATATAAGACAATGCAAATCTCTGTATTTAGCATCAGATTACGTCACTTTTGTACGCTCAATAATGAGGGGCGAGATGACAGTAATTCCGGTTTTTTTAGATATCAGACTTTGCGCGTCGGCCAAGATACGAACCAATAAGTATTGAGTCGATGAGAAGACGGTGTGATGGGGTAGTGAAGCCTTCGTGTGTTTCTTATCAGTGAATTAGCAGTCGGTGTGCTCATCAGATGAGTGGTATCCTTACCCAAAGTTGACGATGATGATGAGGCGATGTTTTGCGAAGTGGTATGTATCGAATAATGCACCACCCACCACGTATCGAACGAGTTTCTGATAAACTATATTTTTTTTTCGAGGAACATCAATTGTAATATTAATAACAATTAAGTGATAAAAGAAGCTACCAATTTATTCCTAATTGTATAAAGATCTTTTTTTAAATCTATTATTATCTTATTTACTTATCTTTACAGATACTTACCGTAATTTATATTTATATAGTATTATAATTCGCTCATTATTTCTTTGTAAGAATAAAATTTACGAAAATTACATAGCATATGACATATGTGTAACAAAAAAAATATTTCGATAAATATCTTGAAAAATATTCTGGTCGCCGTCTCGGGATATTTCCATTGTTGATGTAAGCTGCTGCGAGGATAGCTCTGAGGAAGAAGACGGAAAGGGACGATTATCCCCCGATATCAGCATACCAAGCGCGATGCACACCCCCGTGAACACTTCATTTATTATGCGGTTAGTTATCGCGTCTTTTCGTCTGATTTCCCTGGCAACAATGCGGCGTCACCGGCGCAGACAGGTCTCAGCGGCCTTAGAATCCTGACATGTCGACGTCTCACTCTCTCCTTCTCTCTTTATCAGTCCCTCTCCCGCCCCTCTCTCTCTCTCTCCCCTGCCCTCCTCTTTCTAGCTCATGGGATACTTTCTCATCCACCACTCTAAGTGACGCTCCATGACGACATGCCATACGTCACGAAAGGGCTTCTTATCCCTTCTGTACCTCTCGTCGTCCTTCTCCTTCTTCATTTTCCTACGTCATTCTCCGCAGCCGCGGAACTTCAGCCAGGTACACACATTGCACGCTGCCATTTACGTATCCTTTTGCTTTCCACGTTGCGGTTCTATCGCTTTTTTTTATTCCTTTACGCTTCGTATTCCTTGCCGCTTTCTTCTACCGTCGTTTTTCGGTGCGCCGCGCGGTTTCGCCTACCACGTCGAGCTACTGCGCGACGTGGAGAAGAGAAAAAGTCGTTCGTTGCCTGAGTTACGATCGGAGGCGATGGAGATGAAACGTGCCCGGTTCATATATTTCCCTGAATTTTGCCGAAACGCCCTTCAATCGCGTATGAAGCGGTACGTGGAAATCGGCGCGCTATGTTGCGCAAGCTGTTGCTCGTTAAAAAAAAAATTTAGGGAAAAAGGACGCCGCACGCATGATCGTCACGTATGTGCTCTATACGAATGTGTAATT
>NW_017305988.1:1566413-1568663 GCF_001594115.1 Trachymyrmex septentrionalis | reverse complement strand
GTATATATCATTATTATTATTGTTTAAATTATTATTATTATCTATTCTTATTACTATTTTTATATATTTCGCACAATATTCTAATATAATATTTGTTGCTGCATATTGAGAATTTAAAATAATATTAAAATTATATTATATATATAACCAAATTATACTTTGTAATTATATTTTGCATCTTATTATTAGATGTATTTATGGTGTTCAAGAATTGTAAAAAATAAATAAGAAATTTGCACATGCTGTGTTCAAAGATTTGCTACATTGGTAATAAAAATTTTCACGGCGAATCACATGTAAGGAGTGAAGGCCGTAATCTAGGAGGGCCAAGAGGACGCCCAAGAAGTGATGGATGAACGCGGGCCGGTTTCTCGAAGACGAGCTTCGCTAGACTGACATGTTTATACGAAGCCTGTCTGTAAAGGTGCCCATGGCTTTGCTTTCGTGCTCCTCTTTTGTATATATGTCTCAAGCAAAGTACGCTGCTTACGATTTATCCGGTGAATGTCTACGAATACCTATTGCCGCGTCGAGTAGTCGAAAAGGGGAACGGGATGCTTCTTCGAGCGAGGGACGTGGGATACGATCTTAAATGGGAAGTAATACAGTTGAGTGATTAATTAAAGTTGACGTTTATCGTGCCCACCTACGAAGCTTATGAATGATCCACCTGACAAGAGTCCCTGCTTTCTATTATTCGATGCCTCATGTCCTTGTATAGTCTTCGTGGAATAATTTGTTATACTGTAAAAATTATAGTTTTGACTGATTCAAGTGTCCTCTAGCACTTCTACAGTGTTAACTGCTTTTACACCTCCATTTTTTAATATTTCTCAATGCTAATAAATGTGTAAATGGGTAGCGCAATATTTTTAATCAATAAATATTTATCTCTGTATCTTTATATTATAATGAAAATTTATTATTAATAATAAAGATAAAATCTGAACTTTTATAAAGCCATAAACAAAAAATAAAATTTGTTACAATATATTTACTACTGTCTGTTTTAGAATCATTTTAGTATTTTATGAAATAAATACGTTTCATCAATAAAAGTATAAAAGCATCTTGTTTTATATTTGACAGGATATTTTTCATCTTCTTTTTTATTTCTCGTATTTAAATTGTATACATATATCATATAATATATACTATCTCAGTTATACCTTTTATTATGTCTTCGGAAAATATAACAAATAATCTAAGATGTTTATATATATTACATGTTTTCACGTTTTGTTCAAATTTCTTGTATTAAATAAAAAAATTGAAATTGAAAGCATAATTACACGTGCGTATTATACTTAATTTTATTTAAATATCTAGATTAACAAATATACGTCTTTAAACTCTAAATGGAATCAACATTTCAAATAAAGTAATACGAGTCGCAGTCATAATGATTTATGCAGGGCAAACATTTCGCTCTTCACGCATTAGGCCGTATTTGCAGAGACGCGTTTGCTCAGTCTGGATGAAGCAAGTCGCGATATAGTCGGTCTAATCAATCAATAAATATTTTATATTTATGATCCTTTTATTTCTCGTAAAATACGGCCTTGAAAGAGCAATATAAAAACTTGTTTTTTATAAAGAAAGTAAAAAAATGTAATCAAATTTTTCGTACAGATTTGAAAAGCATAAAATGTAAGATGGTTCTCATTAATTGCACGTACATATAACTTCATACCGATAACTAGCAATAACTAACTCTTAATATAAAAATATTTTTATATATGCAAAATAAGAAGAAATATTAAGTTTTGTAAAAAAAATATATAATTATATGTAATATATGTTAAAAATTAAAATTAATATCTTAGTTGCTTTAAAAAAAGGAACAATAAAAGATTGTTTTTATTAAAATATAATTTTATTGTAATATAGTTTTCTTAAGACAAAATGACAGTCTCTTTGACTTTCGTTCAAAGTTTCTAAGGTAAAAAAAGAGTTGATATGTGAACGAGCAATTCAAGTGAATCACCCTATATACAATATTTAGTATGTATAAGGTAATTATCTAAAATCGATGAGTAGTTCGGCCCGCCACCGAAACTACCCGCAGACCGCTTTGCGCGAATAACGTTTTTCGTGAAGTACGAAATAACGTACCGTAACTTTTGTGGCGGGCGTGGCGGTCTGCGGCATGAATAGAAAGCACCTTTAATTAAAAAGGAAAACTTACTACCTTGAAGAAGATTACAAGCACGTGCATTCGTAGATTTCGTATCAAGGTTAAATATATCG
>NW_017305988.1:1555697-1566391 GCF_001594115.1 Trachymyrmex septentrionalis | reverse complement strand
ATATAGGTACATAATAAAAAGTAAATATGAATTTTACATGTAGAAGATCAGATTGCACCTAACATGACTTACGCGTGACAAACGGTGTGTGGAATTTGTGTATTGTGTAGAATCTCTGCGAATATATCCGGCAGGTTCCCAAGAAACTACCGAAACAATCAGTCATTCTGTATTTTTATACCGCGGTAAGCGAAAACACAATCTCGTGAAACTTCGAATCCGAATCCGAGAATGTATCCCCACATTGAGAAAATTGACTGCAGTTAACTTAAGTGCACAGTGAAAAGTAACGTGACCGACTTAAGGCTGACGGATTTTGAGTGGAATATGAATAAATTTATCGAAAGAGTACGTGAGGATGGTGGGGCGGGGTAGGATGGCGAGCGAAGGAGCGCGGGAGGGTGAGAGTTCAGGATGAGAGCTCGATGGAAAGCCAAATAGTAGTGGGGCGCGTAGGACAGGGGCAGAAGGGGGCCAAAAAGAGTTTGAAACTGCTCGGGAACCCCTGTATTATAAATATCACCTATGAAAGATGGCGCAGACAGCAGCAGGGAGGCGATGGGGCTGGGGGACGCCTGGGTAAAGGAGTGGAACAGAACCGGAATTAGCATAATCAGAATAATTTCCACCAGCTGACAGCGCCCTCATTCTTTTTCCTGCGACGCGATTCTTCCGCTGCTTTATTTTCCGTTGTTTTCCGCCTTCCGCCGCCTCCTCCGCCGCCACCATCACCTCCAACCACAATCTCTCGAATTCTCGCGCCGTTTTCGCGACGTTGCGCTGCATGGATGCATCGCGCATTGACCTGAACATTTGAGAATTGCGAAATTGATTTAACGTAGCAAACAGTATATATGATTAATATTTTGAACATCCATTAGTTAAATAGTTATATAAATTGTTGTAAAATACATGTGCGATTATTTGCTTATTCACTAGATAGAGTAATGCTCTTTCTTGAAAATCTTCCTCCAGAAGTATTAATGAAGCATGAATAATTTTTGATAAAAAAAGGATTTGGATGTATTTAATCTCTTCGACGGTGCAAAACGATATCGAATAATAGAGAATTTTTGCAATTTCGTTTATCCAATACGGTTAAGGTCAGGTTATCTTTTTCTTAACAACTACTTAAGGAAAGAATAATGTGACTTTAGCGTTTACCGTATCTGGATTCACGTTATTGCAAAAACTCCTTATTAAGACTTCATTAACCGCGACGTTTAACGTCAAATCGATCGTCGTGTATCGAATTTGTCTTAAAATTGCAAAAATTCGTAAAGATTCGCCCGAAGCATTTGCTAGAAATGATTTCTTAAAAAAAGATGCTACCAGAAAGTTGCAGGTCACGTATGGTTTGGATACTTGCCGCGATATGGCGCCTTGTGCCGCCATGCTCGTCCGCCGTTCACCTTCTCCACGCTTTGACTACTTCTTCCCCCGTCTCTCCTTCCTCCACCCTCTCTTCCTACTACCTCACGAATATATCAAAGTTCATGCGTTTCTACCTAATATCACTTGCGTGCACGAGCAAACCGACCCCTCCCTTTCCCTTCTCACAATTTCTCCTCACTTCCACAGCACACCAAGTTGCGCTTTACGTGCTGGCAACGGCAAGCCCTCCGGGCTTACCCCACTGTTTTCTTTTTTCTTCTCTCTCTTTCTCTTCTCTGATCTTTATTCATTCTCTCGTTTTGTCCATTCAATGGATATATATATATATATATATATACATACATACATACATACATACATACATACATACACATATACATATATATACATCTACATATATTTATATTGTATATACACACACACACACACACACACACGTGTATGTGTGTATGTGAATGCATGTACATATATGTATATACAATAGATATATTTTTAATTGAAGAAAACTTGAATCATGTCTCACATTTAAGGAATCTACATATTAAATGTCCGCTCGATAAATCTTGAAGTTTATAACATTGTTTGTATAACCCAATATTCTAAAATGAAATAGGAGAGGTTTACCATTAGATCGCTTTAAGAATTACTTTATAATTTGAATGCAGATAATTCATACACGCTTGTATCAAAAGCGTCATGAATTTTGAAAAAAAACATTTCTCAGAAATATTTCATCAGGAAATAAATTATAAGATAAACATTATTACTCTGTGTGCTTAATAGTACATATACTTATCTTTTTCCTCTCTCCTTTTTTTCTCTCTTCCTTCTCAATTGATAACTAATATTATTAATTATGTGAACTAAAAAGGGAGAGAGAAAGTAATATTATTAATATTGTTATAATGACGTAGAAGAGCAAGAAGAGTGTAGTGCTACTTAAAAAATTCTAGAGAAGCTTTACGTTCCGTCTTCCGATAATAGGCCGTCCTGTTTCGATATTATCCATCCATTATTCATCTGGAATAAAAGTGGCATCTCTTAGAATCGCATTCGCGGTAAATCCGAACGGCGAAAAACGTCCGATTCAGATTCAAATGCTCATAGATCCCGCTGTAGATCCACGAGCATTTCGCAGTCCATTGTATTTATTGGTAGAAACAGGCGATCGGGGTGAAAGCTACCTTATGTAAGTATACATGTACTCATACCTCACTATCGTTTACGCAAGCGTAGTCGCGTTCATCCGTACATGAGTACGTACGTTTACAAAGACGTTTCGATCGCAGCGCGTCTACTAGAGGCCACAGTGCAAAAGTTTGTGAACTCTCTTTCAGCGATTTCCTAAGAGTTACGAAAAAGAATACACACATGTACGTAAGAGAGATACTTGTATGTATCTGAGATGCGCATTAAAGGCAATGGGGTATCGTCGCAGAATGATAAAACAAAATTTAGAAATTTTAAAAATCTGTACGTTGTAAAGTTCTATTCGTTATGTGAGTTATCTCTGTATGTATCTAGATCTATTGTTAGAATGCCAACGTGAACTATTACAGTTATATTAGGCGTGAGAAACAACCATATGTGGTACTAGAAATTACCCGTGGAAGCCTCAAAAATATTAATCTTTATGTATACTTTATTATAGATTCTTCAAAATTATATAGCTTTGACGCAAGCGGAGTCGTGATTGGTTCTCCTATAGTTCGTTTCTTCTTGCACTGTAAAAGAACGTAGTATTATTAATTAGGAGAATAGAAAATTTTTCAGAAAAATGTTTTTCATAATTTCTTATTTCCGTATGCCTTATGTTATGTATTACATTGAGGGTGAGATATAAAAGCAATTTTGTTGTACGAGTGTCGCTGGAAACGAATTTTTCACACGAACGCGAAGTTTAAAGGCACGCAAAGCTTCACATAGCGTACTCACACTCAGGGGCACGCAGACACACACATACACACACACACACACACACGCGCACACACACACAACATGCAAGACTTGCCACGTCACCAGCACTCGGATCCGCGTCTATCTGTCAGTTTCCAGTCTCAAACAAGATGGATGGCTGGCGAATGGAAATCATGGTTGAAACCCAACCCCATACCCTTGCTTCCTTCCACTGTGAGAGAGCGCCCCTCCATTCTGTTTGCGACCACCCTTATGCCGAGAGGGCCACCTCCCCCGCGTTATTCCACACTTCGTTCTCGTATCATCCTCCTGCGCGTCTCACCCTTCCCAAAATACAAATATATTAGGAAGATCTATTCATTATGTATTTATATATGAATAAATTTTTATCTAACAATTTATTACATTTCTCTGTTATGTATTTCTATTAATTTTCTATATTTATTTATATAAACATATATTGTAATAATTGTATATATATTACACACATATTTCGATTATAATATAAATATAAAAGAGTTTTGTCAGAGTTTGTCGTTTTAAGTAATAAATATGATAGAGGCACAGGAAAAAATTATGAAAAAAAAAAAATTTTTAATATATTATTTTATTATAACTCTGTAAAATTCTGTATCTTATTCTATATTTTCCATATATCTTATAGTTCTGAAAAATCATTTCGTCTCGATTGCTGTTTTGTGTTGCTAGAATATAAATTGTTTAAATATTTCCAAATTTTATTCAGATCAGCGAAGCCAGCGATATCGGGTTGTTAGTATTCGCTTCAACAGACATCTCCAAAGCTGTCGCGCGTTGCTGGATTGCTGCATGTTTTCGGAAATGGTCAATTTGTTTGATTTGTTTAAAATCAAACAAATTAACCACATCTTTTTTTATATTTTATTTGACAATCTCGGACTCATTGACCTGTTTCTTAATTAAAATCAAATTAAATCATTAAATTATTTTCAATATTTGAATACATACGTTGAATTTTGCTAACTGCAATAATGTTTAGTGCAGATTATCATTTTCCAATGTTGTTAATTGTGCATAGGCCGTATTTTATCTTCTTCTTCTTTTTCGGTCACTAGAATAGAAAGTTCGTAATTGTTGCAAAGTAAATGGACTAATTTATGGAAAAACATATTTAATACTTTTAATAAGAAGATTATATTAACTAAATATCAGTTTTTTTATAGTAATTAAAGAACGAAGGTAATTATTTTAAAACTTTAAACTATGCAATTTATTTGAGATAAAAGAAGACAGTTGATAAAAGGACATTATTCATGTAATCATTACTCTTGTAATGATGTATGTTTCAGTAATTTGTGAAGACATCTCTAATTAAAAAATAATACGTAGTAATAAGTTTTTTTCTTTAAAATAAAATTTATTAATCCTTTTTAATTGAGATAAAATAGAGGCTGCTAATGAAGAAATCTTGCTATAATTATCTTTGAAAGCAGATTTATTGCCAACAGTCCAGTCGACACCAACTAAAAATAACATATAACATCTATGTTATAATTTCGCACTTAACAATGTGACTGTTATACAACCCTATGTATTATATTAAATTTATATTGCTGAGTGCAAAATTGTATCATAGATGTTATGTTATTAATAGTTGATGTCGACTAGGAGAATGTTAAAATATTTTTCAGAATTTATCTGTTTTTTTTTTTATTTTTGTTGTCTTACTCTTTAGTAAGAATGGAGAATTATTTATTTTATCATAATGCTTCGTTTAAATAACAATTAAAATATTTATTTTAGATTAATACAATGTTATTTAATGTACGCGTTCTATGTTGTATTCTATATTATAATTGTATAATTCGAAAAAAATTACTTGTTATTAATTACTTAATCGAATATTCGAAAATATATGAGAATCAGCAACGCTGACAGGAAAGTACTGTCAAGGGTCGCCCAGCGGGAAACTCATCTACCCACAAGGAAGCCGCTACACCTGCTGAGCGTTTCAAAAGCCCAAACAGTAAAGGCGTGATATTTCGATTAAACGGTCCTATTGGGATTTATGACCGAAGATTAATCAATGACGAAAATCGGATTAAAATAGATGAAGTATAGTTCCATTCAGTATACGAATTTATTATACAAAGTTTCCGCTTTTAACAGTAAATAGCTCATAAATTAAACAAGTTATTCTTGTTAACACTGGGATCTTAATTGCAAAAGTTTGACTTGTGAAAAAATATGAATGGTCTGTCTCATTATCTAAATCAAAATATAAATGGACTGTCTCATTACCGAAATCAAAATTGTTGAAAATTTCGTATTCCTGAATAATGATATCGAATAATCCGAGAATTATAAATAAATAATTAATTAGTTTGTTTACGTATTTGTATTCTCAGGATATACGTATTTTATATCACACAGGATTTTGCAAACAACGCATCCGTATATCGATGCGCGATAATTATTGACTTCATAGACAGACTTTTCTTTCGAACTTATGTTATGAAATAGCGTTGGCGAAGAGAAGGAAAAACGCGGATCGGTTTGGGGTCCAGACTTCGAGATACGAAACTGGGAGATTGATCAGCGTCATCCTGTCCATCTATCCCTGGACTCTTCTCCGGTATTTCTCCTCCCCTTTCACTACCGCGAGATTCTATATTGTCTTTTTGTCCGCTTCGCGTCTCTTTTCTCTGCGTTCCTCTCCTTTTCCCGCTTTCCTTTTCTTTTCCTTTTCTCTCTTCACAGAATCAGCCATTCGCTATCCGCGCCGGAGAGCTGTCTGCAGATCCGCGCCACCGGTTTTCCAACCTTCCTTGCCCACCCCAAGGACGAACATCCTCCGACTCTCGGCCACATCTACCCCTCACCGAAGCTTCCTCTGCGTCGTCTGAACGTCCTCTTTTTCTACGCCTGCTTGTTCCGTAGACAAAGATCGCCGCGATAGAAAAAGACGACCAACGACTGTAGAAGGAGGATGGGAGTGAGTTGTAGGAGTGAGTAATACCATAGAAGAAAAAAAAAAGAGAGAGCATCCTCTCGTTGCTTCTTTCATTCTTTTCTTGCAATGTTGATTGCAAACTTTTTGGATGGGATCACGCGTCCGCACCTTCTTCGTTTCACCTCCGAAAATTGTCTCATGCTTTTGATATCCGTGCTGTAACTCATGAATAGTTGAGAACTCATAAAACATCCATTTTAATAAACAAGATATAAAGATACAATTAAACATGCGAAGAAATTTCTTTCTTAATATTCCTTTAAACAGAAATAAATGCATTTAACATACAATATATCCAGTATATTATTGCATAATATATATACAGGTATATACTTAATACTTAATATTAGGCTTTAATAGCTTTAAGAAAATTGTCTACATGCAATTTTCCTTATATTTTTCAAATTTACATACATTTATGAATAATTGTCGCACATCGTGCATGCAACTGTAATCTTCAAGATGTCGGGATGCGCACTGATATAGAGAACAACAGAGATGGCGAACGGAGCAAGATATTTCAACCACAAGAACGAGCGAGCTGACATCAGGAAGAAGGAGAAGCGGGTATGAAGGGCTTGGTTAGAATATAGGGAGATAGTAGACAACGTGCATACGTATACAGAGACGGGTGAGTAAGGCGATGGAGGACAGGAAGGATGATGAGGGGACAGTGGGTTGGGAAGGGGGGGGGGCTCAGTTGAAGTAGGAGGGTAAACCTTTCCCGACCCTTAGCAACGGTCTCGCGACGCGCTATCCTGCGGATAACATCAGCGGCTTCAGGGCAGGAAATGAAAATCGCGCCGACACTGTTTAATTTAGATAAAAGCATATGTTACACGACGAATGGCGTCGCGGGATGGTATATCCTTGAAGAGGCCACATTATGTCTTTCCTCAGAAGGAATCTTTTCTCGGGAACGCACATCAGGCATGGGAACGTTCTATTTTCGCGCACTTTTGTGCCCTCTGAATACATCTTGCAGAATTCTTTGAGATGACATGTTAAATTGCAATATAACATGTAATATATGTTGTCATATATTTAATATTTAATAATTTAAAGAATTTATATATATAAATGCTACAATTATTGTACATTAAAATATTTTTTTAAAGGATACTAGCATTTTTTTAAGTTCTAAAAAATATTTATCTTATGTATGTATAATATAAGATAAATATTTTCGAAAACTTAAGAAGAAAAGAATAAATTTAATTAACAGATTTTCTATTTACATGCTCTAATTATTTACTTTCAAATACACGTCGATCTCAATAACTAGTACATTTATGCGAAAAGTGATCTCGATCATATTGAGATAGCGTGGTCGCGGACACCGAAGAAGACGGCGGTATTCGACAAAATGAGTCGAAAATCGTTTTTACCGGGGATTGGGGACTTGGTTTCGCGCAAGAACCACCGGTGGATATGACGTGTTTTTATCGGCAGTACCTCGGCCAGACTCCGAAGAGCTGTCAACTTCAAGGCGGATGCCGAGATTCGCGCGAGCAGATAGAAAAGGCATAGCACTTTTATACTCTGGAGGTTAAAGTTTACGAAGTTATTTTGACTTTCGGAGTTGAATACCTCCTCCCATACCATACTTTGGTGGGAAAAGCAACCCTATCAACTTGGTTGACGTCTCCCGTCATAGCCACCCTCACCAAAATGTAGATCTTCCCGTCATTTCTCTTTTGCCCATCACTTCTTCTCTTTTCTCTTATCCAATTATTGCTGTTTCTTTCAAGTTTACTTTAATTAAATTTCTTATATATCTTTTACACACTTTTATGTATTCTTTCTTATATACCTTTTAACAGTTTTTTTTTTCTTTAATTTAAGACATTCTCAGAAATGGAATTTTATTAAATTTTTATAGTTTCTTTAATTTTTTATATTTTAAATATTATACTTATTATTTTGTACTATTTTTTTCTTCAGTCTATTGTATCATTTTCTTTTTGCTATTTTTTTCTGTTGTTTATTTGGTGTCCCCGGTTTAAGTAAAAAGTTAGCAATCTTATAATAAAACTTTTGCTGAATATAAAATCAGTAGGCTCCCCCCTCCCCCCGTCTCTCTTCATAGCCAACTTGCGTTGTATTTTAATGGAACGAACTTGCTATGCTTGTTGTATACATCGTAGGTGCGATATTCAAAATTTTTTATCACTGTTATTATATAAATTTCAATGTATAATATTCATAAGTATACAAGTATTTTGTAA
Source organism: Trachymyrmex septentrionalis (assembly GCF_001594115.1). Classification (NCBI taxonomy): domain Eukaryota; kingdom Metazoa; phylum Arthropoda; class Insecta; order Hymenoptera; family Formicidae; genus Trachymyrmex; species Trachymyrmex septentrionalis. The sequence goes on along the minus strand of NW_017305988.1, from coordinate 1,557,859 downwards.
CTGCACATTTTATACATCTAATTTGAGGAAATCGCATGACATTGTCCACATGTACTAATCAAGAAATTTTGGAACAATTATCATCATGATGATAATATTACAAGTTATACAGACTTTACTACCCGTTAGAAGATACGTGGTCAACGGGGGACACCCACCATAATGCCTACGGCATGCTTTCCTTCAGACGTGTTGCAAGTGTATGTACAAGGGTAGCGCGGGGAGTTGCTTGCGTAACGGATGATATATTATCGGGCGCTGTTTGCACTTTGACAACATCGCGGGGCATAAAAACGCTGACTCATTTAAAGCGGCCCCCGGGATTGTGCGGTGCTTCGGGAGGATCCGCGTGCCGGCTTCCCTCTGCCTCTCCCTTCACCCTCGAGCCCTCTTTCTCTCTCTTTTCCGATCCTCCGGTGTTCCAACTACCCGCCCGGCTTCCCTTTTCCGTTCCGGCGCAAACCACCACCACTACCACCACCACCACCACCATCACCACCACCACCACCACCACCACCACCACCCCAATTGCACCCCCAACGTTCTCCTTTCCACTACCCTCGCTTTGTCCACCGGCTCCTCGTCCCAGCTTCTACCGCAATTCGGCCCCGCGACTCTCCTGCGGGTCCCACAAACCTACCCAGCATCTCGTGACTCTCTTTTCTTCCGCGCCAACGGCAACCGGACTCATCCTTCGTTCGCTTTCCCGCCTTCGTTCTCTCCCGCCGCCCCGTTTACTCTCACTCCTCTCTCTCTCTCTCTCTCTCTCTCTCTCTGCGTTACCCGCAAACTGCTTCCAGCATTTCCCATGACCTGCTCTTTCTCTTGCTCTTTTCTTAGAGATTTCTCTTTTCCTCCAGATCCATTGAAGCGTCGACCAACGATCGCTTATAATTGCAATTCTTGGCATAATTTGTATTAAGGCTAATTAATTGCAATGGTTTGTATAATTCGTTTCACTATCATTTTCTTCTTCATCTTTTTGTAACCAATGAATGTTCGTTCTACTATAATGATTATTATCAGGCTGCTTTGCAAGATTTTTTTTTACGAGCAAGTTTTTTTCTACATTTATAACTTTAGATTTCTTTGAAAATTATATAAAAGAATATATTTAAATTACACCCTAAACTGACTCCAAACACACATATACATATATCTTATGCTCTTTAGTTCTCCGGATTAAGAATTTTTCGCAAAAGTTGATAAGTGGGATGGGTTAAAATGTGGGTCGCAAGGCTCCCTCGAGTGGATTCAGTGGGGTATTCAATGGGGTAAATGGGGTATTGCATATTAAATGCGCAGATAGGGGGTTATAACGGTAAAAGGAGGAAGCGCGGAATAGCTCGGGATTTAAGAGGAACGTGTGGAACAATGTGTGTAAGCTTGATGCGGTTATTGATTACGGATCACTGTCATTGACGGCCCGTCATATGGAAACAGTGATCGTTTTTCGTCACGGACACACCGATGCTTGTGATAATTTTGAAAATGTCAAAAATTGTTTAAATTTCAATTAATGAAATTAGAATTATTTTACTAAACTAAACAATCAGCGCCGTATCGGTCACAGTAAGATGTTGAACTAGTGACTTAATATACATTCAATAAAATTGAAAGTATATAATTAAATTAGAATTATTTTAGTTAATAATTAGATTTCTATTCTATAAATTTAATTGTATGTTATATCACTGAAGCTCATGAAAATTAATATTTATTTAATTCTTTCATGTAACATTATAAATATATTACCAAACTATATACATACATACATACATACACATTTATATACGGGGTGTATCTGAAATAATACCGCCCACTAATCATACAGTGCTATTCCTAATAAAAAAAGTTGAGTCGACAAGTCCTCTATTACTTTGCAATTTTCGCAATAGTTAACGAGATATTAATTTCTAAAGATTACCGAATAAATGAATAAAATCGATGTATAAGACAATTTTAAGATATTTTTTTAGTGTTCTTTGTAAAATAATTTGAAGTTGTTTTTACAAAACTTTTAAAGATATCTTAAAGTTGTCTTATACGTTGATTTTAGATATTTTGTTCATTGAGCAATTAAAAAAAATATTGCGAAAATTGCATAACGTAAGAGGACTTTTTGACTCATTGTCAGTTTTTTTATTAAGAATAGCATTGAT
>NW_017305988.1:1554590-1555597 GCF_001594115.1 Trachymyrmex septentrionalis | reverse complement strand
TTTTTTAAATAAAAATATTAAAATAGTAGTGTTTTTCTTGTTATAAGCGATTACAATATTGATAGAGAACTTTTTTAGTTCAAAGAATGAATAATAGATTTTTAAATTACTTATTCGTTTTCTTACATATTATAATTTAATTAAAAATTTAGTAATTTATTTAACATTTGTTTTGCATGCATGTATTATATGTATCAGTTATTAAAATAAGATTAATTTATTGAAAGATATATATAATATGTATAATACAATATAATTATTACATATAAAAAAAAATTAATTATAATATTTAAATAAGTCATTTTCACCTAGTTATTTTTTTTTACTACAAAATTTTATGAAAACTATTTTTAGTTGCTAATTAAAAAAATTGTTGATGTCTTAATTTAAAGAAAAATTTATTTTAAATTGGGAAACAATCTGTTATTACACTTAAGCATATATTATCATAAAAGAGAAAAGTTTGTATCTCTAATAATAATTAGTGTAAATCGCAACGGGGATAGAAAGCCAGAAGGGAATGGACAGAACGGGAGGCTCGACGACGTATGTCCCCAAAAGCCGCGGAGCTTAGCGTTGAGTGATCGCCGCTCAGTCGACCTCGTAACCGGCGCCATATATCATTCAAGATGGCTGGCATCTCACGCTGTTCAGAGAGAGACAAGGGTGACAACCCTCCCGTCTCTGCTTGCTACTTTTGACTGGCTATGTCTACGCCTTCGCTGATAATCGTGTTAAGGAGATATCAACCCTAAAGCGGTGGTTTTTCCTTGCTGCAAACTGTTAATGTAAAAAATATCGCTAAATGTGTGATTGCAATAAAATTGAGCATTAATAAAAACACTTTTAATTATGTATTAATTATAAAGATTTTTAATTATTACATAATGTAATAAGATATATTCTTTAATAATTAAAAAGGCTAAATTTTTTATCAATATATTAAAATTTTTTGATTATTCTATTCACGTAGAAAAAAGGAATTAAAATAAAAAATTAATTTAAAT
>NW_017305988.1:1546099-1554449 GCF_001594115.1 Trachymyrmex septentrionalis | reverse complement strand
ATATATATATATATATTTATACATTTAGAGTTGTAATTCTGGGATAATGCATCGATTAATTATTTCGTATAAATAATCAGCGGATTATCAAAAGCTAATTAATTTGCATTTCCAGATTAATTACATGAATAAATTAAATGGCTAGAGAAAATGTGAGATTTAGGTTTATCTATAGATCCAAATTTATACATGAATAATACACAATTACATAACAATTTAGTACAATTAGCACAATTTAACATTATACGTATAATTATAATTTAAAAAATTTTCTTGCTTGGGAAAGTAGCCGTGAAAAAATATTTTCCTCGGTTCCATCTATCGTCTATAAATGTACTTTAAGACAACGTTTTTCGTGTCGGTAAACGAAACTTCTCTCTCTGCAGTAAACTACCTTACTAACATTAGATTTAGCAAATTTGTTCGGCAGTTTATTCAGATTTTATAAATTCAAATTTTTCTGTTTAGTATAAATTAGTATTATTAATTCTATCAACTGTAAGATTTTTTGCATAAATGTTGATTGCATCGATTAGAAGATACTCATATAGATATATATAGAATGTAGGACTTTCTGTACCTTCTTTCTTATATTTTCAAGTTATTTGAGTACTAAACTTTTACTAAATTTATCTAAATAATTATTTACTTTATAGAAATATTTCTTCTCTTACATTTAAAGTTAAAAATATATTGAATTTTTACTGTACAACAAAATAGCAAATATATTTCAAATATAAGAAAGCAATGTGTCTACAAGAGTGACACTTTTAAAAGATAAATAAAAACTTTTTGTTTTATCACAAAAAATGTGTGTAAATAAAATTTATTTTAACACACATGTAAAAATCTTACAATAAAAGCTTCACTTTTAATATACAAGACACGTAAACGAATACAGCTCGATATTCACTCTATTTCGAATAAATATTCCTTAAAGCTATATTCAGTACATATTTTTCAAAGAAACGACTAGCTTTTTATAAAGACAATATAGCTCGTCTATCTATCATACAACGAGCAATATTGGCATGCCCATCGGTTCTAATATTGAAATTGTACTTTTTGCAATATGAGAGTTATTTATGAAACGTAGCAGGCAATATAGGAACACGTAGGGAGGATGTCGGCATGTGATGGTAGCGTTCTGATATGATGTGATGCGATGCGAGGAGGATCGAGCTCGTTGAGATATATAATGCTCGACGTATGAAGCATACCGGAAAATAAATTATAAAAGATTGAAAGGTAAAATGAGTGAGTTTTTAATCTTTCATACAACTATACCGTTTTTCACAGCCCGACTTTCGTTATATGTTTCTATTATTATTTAATACGTTGTTATTTTTAAAAATTAACTAAATCCATATTTATTTATTATATTTCCTCCATATTTTTTATTGCATTATAACGAATGTCTGCTATGTTCTGTATTTATTTTATAAATAACTCATCAGAAATGAAGTTTTATTTATATTTTAAATGTATAATAACAATACTATTTATGCAATTGATTTTCTACAATGTCTTTCGGCTTTTTTTTGTGAAATTGCAGTAGCAACGTGTAACGTGTACAGTTAGAGCCCACCGAAGCGACAGCTGTTCACCGGTTGGCTGCACTATTCGATTGTCTCGCTCTTGATGATTGATGATCGTTCGGGGTAGCTGCTGCTGTGCCTTGACTCCGCGTCTGTCTTTTCCCTCTTTTCCCTCCAGCTTTTTTCGTTTCCCTAACAATTTCAGTGCAACGTACCAGGTCGACGTACGATGTTGAAATTTTTCTTTTAAATCGTTAAGAAAAATCATGGAAATGGGGCAACGAGCGTAGAGAAAAGACGAATGATGAAGCATCAGAGAATTTTAATCGAAAAAGAAAAGTTCAGTAATAACACAACGATTATTTTTCAATATTTGAATTAACATTCAAGTAAATAATAACAAACAATAATGCAATAAATGTACAGAATGTTACAAGTATCACACTCGATTTAAAAATAAAGAATAACAAGAATAACATAATGCAGTTAAAAACTTGAAAATTTACAAGTACACATGTCGTTGCGTTTAATTAATAAAAATTGAACTGTTAGTGCAATGTATAGCAACGTACAGCTTTATTCTAATTTTTCAAGAATTTTCATTTTTGACGCGTCCCCTTGCGTTTTCTTGCGTTTATTCCAATCTCGCTTCACATACATCGTCGTACATCCGAAATTACAAGCTTATACCTATCTCGTCGGTAAAGATCAAAGCGCTGATGAGCATCTTTGCATAAAAACAACCGGTTACGAAGCTTCGGCCGAAGACATCAGCTACACAGCAGCATCGCATGCGACACGGGCGATATCTCTCTTTCGTCCCAACCCCTCTTATTTCTCACCGCCAGGCTGCCTCTTTCCCGCTCACCCTTCTCTTACCAAGCTACCATCAGGACGGTCTGCTACCGTCTCCGTCCATCCCTCGTTCCCCATCGTCGCCCCTGTCTCTCGCCCGACGACTACCGGAGCTCTGCTCTCTCGTCATTAGGCCAACGAGATTTTATTAAACTGCTCCTCCGCGCGCATAGCAGGCATTTCGCCTCTCTCGCTTTCCCCCTCTTCACTCTTGCCGGCCCTTCGCCAGTTATTACATGCAAAGTGAAAAAGTTGCCCATAGGGTTGACCATTATTCCATTGCGTTGCTCGCGCGTAAAGCCTAGGCTGTGCATGCGCGCGGTACTTATACAAGCTACCGCGAGCATTCCTTCGTTCTCTTTTTGACTTCTCAAAGCCAGCACGACTAACATCTCGCATACCGCGTGTTACAAATTAAGTTACATCAATTACAACGCGTGTACCTGGATATTGCAAACTGTGCGTGCTGTGCCGTCGCAGCTTTCCGCGGGATAATTTCCTGCCAGTCCTTCGCTACAGAAATGCGATATCCGGTTGTCGTTTTACTCGAATACCCGCGGGTGAACCTCTACACCATCGCCAATCGAATTCGATATCTTTGTTGAAGAGATCTCCGTTTTGTCTCACGATATATTATGTATCATCTACGCGAACATCAACTTTGCATAGTTGTTGCACAAATATTATTATTTATTACTTTGTTATATTTCACTATCAAAATAAATTGAAATTCGACTTAAAAAATGATTAGGCTACACACAAAACTTATCTTCCTCAATACGTATTCGCACATTCTGTTATGTTGTTACATAACAGTCATGTAAACATTATTACATGATAGTTTAGTTAAAATATTAATACATCAGTAATCATTAAAAATATTTTCTAGATTTCTTTGACAAATATTTTGTACACTCCCATAAAAACACTCATTTTAACTGTAAAAAATTTATATATACCGAAAATAAAGTAATTAAATCTATTACGAGATATTGTAGCAATACTTACTTGATAGTAGTTCCTCGATCATTACAGAAATCAGTTACGGACAATCGATTTACGAACTGCTCTCTGCACCACACAAAAGCTCAAGAAAAGTTTGGCGTGTTTTACTTTAATCACAGTTTCATCCGCGAGGAACGTGAAATTCGTCTTATGCCTATTGCGCAAATAGGCCAACTGAAAACGCATTGACATCGCAAGTCACCGGGATAAGAGAGGGAGCGTCGGAGAGGTGGCGGAAGAAGAGAACGAGCCTGGTGCTGAATGGCGCCCTACCTGGTCCCCAAAGTCATAAATCATTCCCCCGCAATACTACCCCTCGGCGTTTGCTTGCACCATAACATCGCTGATCGGCGAACGGTCAACATCACCTGGAACGCACCGCAAAGAGGACTATACCTGCTTTCGTGACGAAATCTTAGAATGAAGATCTGCTGAAAAAAAATCAGGTATAATATAAGTCTATATTTAAGTTAAAGCATGATTTTCTTTTTATTTGTAAAAATTTCAATATATATACGATTGAGATATTTTCTTTTCTATTTCTAAAAACTGTAGAAAGTGAAAGATTAAAATTTTGCCTTTCGAAAACACGTATTATAGTATACTGTCTTTATAAACCTTTATTAGGATTGATTTAAAATAACTAACGATAATTATTGTTTATCATTGAACAACTAACTTAGTGTTTACATGGCAACTAATTAGTGTCACAATTATTTAAGATAAAGATATAAATTACTTTTCTGAACTTATAGAAAATAGAGATTGCAAGGAACGCTTGCTTGCCGCACAACTAACGTAAAATTAATTGCCAGTTTTTACTACGCAACACTAACGGCCTGAACTCTCCTGGTGGGAGGTCATAAATTTTAGCGGCACAGATTCAAAATGATCTCCTTTATTGCACGTAATCTGAGTTAGTTTCGCTTTGGCCTGCCTCTTGTACAGTCGCACCGCTGCGCCGGTCTACGTCTCGCGCTGAGGAATGTATACTTCTTTCTTTCCTTTTTCCTGCTTTACGAGAATTTTTATTGGCTGAAGCAATTAATTGTAATCACGTGTTACTTCTATGCGCAATGACTCGACCGTATTGAGTTTGATGTGATACACCAACACTGGGGAGTATAACCGTAACAAATTAGTGATTGAAAAATAGTAGCGTGTTTGGTGTGCGTATTTTTGTGTATATTTATAAATGTATTGTGATATAATATAAGTGTTATCGTATAAAAGGACACGTGAGAAATAATATGGATTAATTTTGTAATAAAATATATGTTTATCATAAAAGTGAAAAAGTATATATAAACACAGAAATTTTTAGTTTGCGTTTTGGAAGAATTTTTGAAACAGCAGTAAACTTTGTATAAAATAAACATTATTATTTCATATATTTTACTTTTTTAAATTGTTATTTAAAATATTTGTATTTTGAAAAATTAGCAAGAGAATAAGTGAATAAGCAAAAGAGTGGATTTTGCTTTAAATTTTTTATAACAATTGATTTTAGTTCTTTAAATTGAAAAAGAAGCGAAACACATAAGTGCTGCTACCTATCGGTGATCTTTATGAAATAGTATCAAAGTGTATGCAAGAGATGACGCTGCTGCAGCAATTTATAGTGCTTTTCTTCTATTACAGTCTCACTGTGATAGAATAATTTAATAATTATACTACAAAAAAAAAACTTTTTTCTCTACTAAATAAGATCAAATAAATTAATTTGAATAAGTAGAGATAAATGTGTAAAATAAAGTATCTTGTATTTTAGAAGGAAAAAGATTTGATAGATATTTATTTGTCTGTACTGTAATAATTATAATCAAAATTTTTTATAATAATCATTTTTAGATTTTGAAACAATTTTAAAGTTTTTAATATATTTAAAATTCATACCATTAAATGTATTGTACTTTTACACTTTATAACGTAAGAAATATTACAACGTTTTTTTTTGTTATAATTTTTGGATTTGTAATTCTAATATGAAATATTGTTAATTTAATTTAAAAAATAAATTTTTATTTAGATAATAATTTAATAATAAAAATCAAATACACTATATATATTACTTGCTCATGTACTAAAAAAAAAATTTACTTTTGATAAAACATATATATAAAAAAGAGATGTCTGAGAGAATTATTTCTTCTTTCTATAGATTTTCCATTAAATTTAAGGTGTTACTTAATTATATTACCTATTAATGCATTTATAAAAAGAGAAGTATATAATAATTTATATTTGTAGAGCAATAAAAATATCCTTTTATTTTAGGAAATTATTTTTCAAATAAATGCTTTTCTCTCTTTACAGAACATTAAAAAATGTTTATTATACTAATTTTAATATAATATTATAGGAGTAATTTTGAGGTTTCACTAATGTTTTATCGAATGTTTTTTAACCATTATTATTTATATGGATAATTCGCTACGTTTAATAAATATTTTATTTTAATATAACAAATTATTTTTTTTTAACTTATGAAATGATTAAATTTTTGGTGAAACAAATCAATGTACAGTTATTTTTATATTGTGCGATTATGTGTTCTATTGTATTGTTACGTGTTCTATTCTTTATGAATTGTATAATCTATATTATTTATCAAATTGCAATTCAAGTGCATTGTAAGCATTTTATATATAAAAAAAAACATATCTCTTAGTGTAATTTAATGATAAAAATTGTATGTGTACACATATATTGCATGTTGCTCATTCATATATTTTGTTTCCTTACTCCTGTCATGATATAACATATGTTGATTGCACAAAAACCATTGTCTTTTTATCTATGATTTTTCCATCAAATTTTGCGATTACTTTATGAAAAAATAATTTAATAATTTATTTCTATATATTTAAATGTAAAATTGTGTGTTTAGAATACGTTTAAAATGCGCGCATGTTACTGATAACAAAGTCGCTTTTTCGGTGAATAAATGCTATAATTTTCATAGATACATGATAATAAAGAGAAATTATTTCTATGAAATTTACAGTAAATACTTGTGTACCTTGTCGTATTATCGTACGTATGCGATATTCATTTCTCGTCTCCACGAAGGTAAACGTTTTATGCACGGCGCTCCAAATACTGCAGCCATTTTATATAGATTGCAATGTATTGATCGTCTCCGCCAACTGCCGACATTGTACGTAGTATCAGAATGACAGGCTGGCAGATGGAATCGCAACTTCCTCTTCCCTCGCCACCACCTGCCATCACGATCCAACCCCCTTCAATGCTTTGGACTGCCTGCCAACCCCTCGTCTCCGCCTATGCCTATATACGTGGATAGGTAGCTCCACAAGTCGCAAACATACATATGCACACATACACATGTACACACATACATTTCCTCGAAAACATATCTTTTTAATTAAAATGGTGCAACCACGTGTTTCATTCACTTTATGAGTATTTGAATTAAGTCGGCTTGTCAAGAATTTTCAAAGTGCTTATGTGTATACAAAAATGTTTGTTACAATATATTTTTGTCTAAATGTCTTAAAATAATTCGTACTAATATATAAAAATGTGATATACACTTGTCATATAATTTTAAAGTTATGTTGTTACGTTTAATCTCTCGCAACTTCTTACTGCCTCATGACATTCTCGTTCTCCTAAAAATCTCTTTCTTGTAGGAGACGCGCGATAGATTACCTCGGTAAAGCCGCGATAACATGTTCACGTTCGCATCCACTTCACTTTGACAAATGATCGCCTTTTGCGGAATCTCTCGCGCCTTCTAAACTTCGTTATGATGTTTTATAGTTTAATATTACTGTCCACAGAAACATTCCTTTTTATTAATTTAAGAAAAACTCTAGAATGACGGCAAAGCACTTTAGTGTCAACAGAAAATAAAAACATAAAAACTAATATATATGTATTATCTGACTGGATGATGGATTTTATGGCGATGTTTGTTGTTTGTTATTATATAGATACTATATTAATGTGGGAAACACAAAGGAGAATCTGAGAAGAATCGGAGAAGAGATAAAAGAATAAAAAAAAAAAGACGAAAAGCGCAGAAGAAAATAAAAGGGCAAAGCAAAACGTCTCTTACTACGTCAAGTATAAGATAGGGTAGCCTTCATCCGCAAAAGTGCCCCACGGGAGCTGCGTCAACGTCCTACAGAAGAAGCAGAACCTCCTTCGTTTCCCGATCCTTTGGCCTTTCAAGTTACCTCTTCATGGATCTTCACGAATGGGCAGGATCACAACGGCAACGAGTTTTCTGGACGGACGTCACTCAGATTCCGACCTTCTACCATTCTTCTTTATCCTTTATGATTTATGGATTCATTAATGCAACATACAACACTTTCTTGGCCTCGGGAAAAGAAAATGCTGATTAACTATTTTATTTTTGATGCTAAAGCAAATGTAAGATATAACTATATTGAATTACTATTTATTTGTTAGCAAACTGCAAAGAAACAAATTCTTTTTTATAGATTTTATGAACATTTTACGCCTTATGTTAAAAATACCTTATTTTAATTAATACCTAATTATTATAAATAATGGAATTTTAAGAGCTTTCTTTCACTTTAGCACATTAGTATATATTATGATAATAAAGCATAACATGAATTTCGTACAACTTTTTATAGCTAAATAAATATGGCAAGATAACATCCGGGACAATAAAAATACAAAATTTGAACTTGCAATTAAAAAAATTAATAAATTTTAATTTGATATTTTCCTTTCATATTTTTGAAAACGTTACGGTAGACGAGATATCTTGCCTTGTATAATATTTTTAAACGAGCTTTGTAAATATTACTTCTACCAGCGCAATTTAAGTAGTTGCAAAATAAAAACGTTTTTTTAAGACAAAAACAAAAGAAATTTAAATTTCAACATAGTGGGCGGTATTGCAGTTCCTTGTTACAGTCCCTAACCCGCCCACCTCAATTCAAATTCAT
>NW_017305988.1:1539178-1545999 GCF_001594115.1 Trachymyrmex septentrionalis | reverse complement strand
TGTATAAAAAAAAAGAAGACAGAGAGGTGAAAATCGTCGACAAAACATTAAACAACAATTCTAACTTATATATATATATATATACATATATATACATATATTTGTAATTAAAAAAGTTATATCCGCATATAAAAGATTAGTATTACATTTTTTAAAAACAGGAACTGATTATTATATGAAACACACACACACACACATTGTAAATAATTTTTACACAATTAAAACTCAGTTACCTACTTGTCCTATTAAATTGTTTAAGTAACATAAAGCAATTTGATTTACACAGAATAAAGCGCTGTCGATTCTTTTATGGTAACTTCAATTTCAGATTCAAATTTGTTGCGAGTTGCGAATACGAATTGGTTGCCATGTAGAAGAACAGAAAAGGAAATCGACTGGCTATCGACTGGATTATTATTCCAAGCATGCTTCTTGGACGTCCATTCCTTCTGAAACATTCCACGATACGATACATGGTACTAGTCGAAGACCAACACTTCTTCGTGCAAGTGCGGTACGATTGCGATACAGTTGCGAAACAACAAATCTCGTAGGAGGTACATATTTTTTAGATAATGCTTTTAATTTTTTAATATTTGCTTAGAGACAGTTGATTACCTATGTTATAGTTCTAACAAATTAGTATAAAAATTTGTATATTGCATTTTGTTTAAAATTTTGTTTAATAGTCTATTTTGTATAGCACTGTTTCAGTTATAATTATAAAAGTAAGAGTACCTATATATTTATACAAAATACGTATATATTCTATACTATAATTAAGGTATTACACTGTGTTTAGAAAACTGATCTTTATTAAATTTTATCTGTCAATATGTTACTTCTCTGTTGTCGCGCTGGGCTTAGCGGTCTTTTATGGCAATGACCTCTAGTGAATTAATCAATAAATACGTACACTGCGTGAACTACATTACGATTTGCCTGTAAACGATGTCTGGGAACGTCGACGCGTTGCTCGATGACCAAATATATTTTTAAATATTCAACTTACATTTAATTATTATTTAAAAAAATATATATATATATATATATGTGTGTGTAACGCGAGTATTAACAACTTAATGAAAATTATTATTTCGATTGTTTCCTATAATTATGTATAGAATAAGTTTCTATAATGGACACTGAAAGGTATTATTAATTAACCACTATGTTATGCACGAATTAAGCCACGCATTTAATGATTAATTTCTGTGCAGATGTCTAGTCAGCCTCTACGAAGTGTAAGCTGATTGGTTTGACGAAGACCTGCTCAAAGTTCCGAAAATGATCAGGAGACAGAGATCCTCATATTGGTGTCAGAGATTCATCTACATTCGCAACTTTACACAATGATGAGACGTAAGCAAACTTTAGGAAGACATATTGCGTGTGAATTGAGAATGACAGGTGGAAAGGTGGTTGAGTGGTATATGATGTGGGGCCGATGTTATGAAGAGACAAATAGTATGGCTGCGATTTATCGAGCTAGATCTCTAATCCTACTTTGTTGAATTGGAATTCTTTAGCATGTAGCATGCAACAATGTTGTTTACTCTTCATTTCTTTGCCTATTTTTAATTTATTTAACATCGTACCAAAAAAAAATGAGACTTTTAATATGTGCTACGCAAAGAAAATTGCGCATCATCATTTTTAAATAAAACATATTGGACAATATTACTTTCTTCATTTTATTGTTCCTCTGTTCTCGTTAAATATTGTTTGATTGATCTCTTAATTGATGGATCTCAAGTTATATTTTTCAGTTTGAGTTTATTTCTATGAACTGTTTTCGATGTTTATATCATAGACAAATTTATTTTATGCTATTTCTTTATCATTCGTTGCCTATCTTTTATATTCTGCGCTTCATTATTTTCATCCCTTTATCCTGGCGATATTTTTGATGAAAAAAGGCGCACAGCGGTTATCTGCTTGATTCTTCTATCTTATCGTGATTCGACTCCGTCGTTTTAACCATCTCTCTCGCAAGCTGCGTGTCCTTTCTCCTTCTACTTAACTTTTTCTATCCGTTATACATACACACACGGCTAACTCTTCCGTCTCCTTCCGTCGCTAAGCGCCGATGGAGGCACGCTCTACGGCACAACCCTCACCCTCCGACATAGACACGTTCTCTCTCTCTCTCTCTCTCTCTCTCTCTCTCTATTTCTCTCTCTCTCTCTCTCCACTCTTCTCGTTTTCCTCTCGTGTCAGCCTCCGCAGCTTCAGGAGCAGAGAGACGATCAATACGTCGCTCTAGAACGGAGAAGGAACGGAAGCTACGTCATTGGGAGACTTTGGTACTCGTGGGGAGCGGAAAGGGGCCGAGGTAAAGGGACCTTTTCCAGGCGATTCCTCGAGAAGCAGAGGAGAGGAGACCAGGCCTGGCTCAGACCAGATATGCCCAGCTATGAGCGCGAAAAGATGATGAGACGAAGGGTGGCCCCTAGGTTTTGCATCTCTCTTTCTCTAGCGGGGTAGTTGACAGGAACTCCGGGCCGAGACTATACGACTCGAACCGAACGTCAACGAGCGCAGGGACGGCTGGGCAATCGGTCCCATCCAACATTGATAAACTTATCAGGGAGTGTTCATGATTTTTCATGTCGTTTTGCAATGTGATCTGAGAAACATTTAATGCTATCCGTTCAGTGTAAATACTCGTCTGATGACTACTATTTGTATAAATCAATATCGATAATTATGCTTTACTTCAAATAAAATAAGATATTTTTCGTAAAAAGATAAATAAAAAATTTTTTTAAACATAAATTAACATTATAAGAAATATCTAGATATTATCTATAGAGAAATTTACTTGATCATATCGATAACTTTACTTAAAGTAAAAGACATAATTATTATAAAAATATAATAAATATATCATATCTCAGATATGCATTTGTGAAATTATCTTTTTTCAATTCGCGTCAATAATTCTTAATAGTTACAAAATTTATTTAAATTTTACTATTCAAGAGTATATTATGATATAAAAAAGCTTTATTGATTGGCACGCAAGATTGTTACGTATAAAATTTCGACTATTTTTGTCAGATATGTTCAGATGAATACGTGTGTATGTGAGATTGAATCTTATTAGCTAACAATAATTAATGCATCTTTAACACCTAATAACAATTATCTATATTTTAAAAATTAAATATCTTTAATAATTTTATAATGCATCCGAGAAAAAATTTAACTTTCTAAAACTTCTAATTATGTGATTGATATACTACTTGGTGACTGTGCACAGAGAAATAATAAATACGCAAAGAATAAACACGATATGTCGTATTCGAATAAAGTGTATTTTATTTGCTCGTGATATAGCTCGTTAGCATAACATTATTTTTATTTTTAATAAAAAGAAAAATAAACAATGTATTTCTTGTAAAATATAATACAATTTTACAAAATACTGCTGCAATGTGTTAACAAGAGCTAACAAATTAGAAAGAAGAAAATGAAAAAGAGAGAATAATATGTAAAAATTTAATTATAAAAATTAATATAATTCGATAAATGGTTTTAATATTTCTACTATTAGTAATAACAGAATTGATAAATGTTGCTAAAAATCAAAATTGCAATGTATCGAGTTGCAAAGGCACCATACAAACTTACGGCCCTGTGCTATGGCATCCCCTGTGTCGGAGTGAGGGTGCGTGCGGTCCAATCATCGCAGAATCCGGAGAAAGCCCCTGGCTTCACCCGGGCAGCCGTGGGAGAGACGCCCCGCAACTCGAGGATTCGCTTGTCGCCGAATATCTTCTGTATCCGAGTCGTAAAGGACAGTCGGCGGTATACAGCGTTTGGTTAGAGGGGCGTTGGCCTGTTCTTTTGCTCTGTGTGCCCTTGCAAATCTTAAAGAAAACCTGGTTCCATCAGAATCTCGTCATCTTGAAACGCCTGACAAACTTGATTGGCACGCGAGGCTCTAGTGACAAACTCAAATCGACCTCGGATGACCTCGAGGATGAATCAATCGTGAAATAACGTCAAACTGCGGGAACTCTTAGTGTTTTTCGAGCGATTCAAGTGTCTTTCTTCTTCACGTACGAATTTGTACAGTTTGTTAATAACAATTATTTAATACAGTTCTGTTAAGAGCGAGCGTGCTGAATGTTAAATGTGCATGAATGTGAGTTCGTTTATTCATAGAGATATGTTTTGTATCATTTTTCACTGTGTTATATCGATGTATGTTTGTAATTAACATATTGCGTTGTGATGGTTTAATTGTTACAGGCCAAAGAGAGATATTATTTTTGCGCACGAATATCTCCGAAAATTATATTTTCGCATGATCGTTCTTATTCTAAACTTTTTATTGTATGCAAGATACATTGATTGTAAACAAGTATCGTATATATGAACAAGAACGTGTATATGTATATACAAACGTATATTTATATACATGTAGTTCTATTCATCTTCTATTTGTATTTCAAGCATGATTTCTACTGGCATGTCTTTTCGCACTTGTAATAATACTTTCTTTCATGAATATGTCGTCTAATTACACTTTTTTTGTATATTGGCTTTGATGGATAAGTGGTTAGTATATCGCATTGTTGCATCCACATTTATTATAATATAACGCATATTTATATTTGTATAATTATAATATTGTCAATAGAAATACTTATGTAACAACAAGAGTAGTTATATTAGTTAGTCAAATCGTTCTTCAACCTATCTTATCATTATAAAATTGTATCTCAATTCCTTTTACAAATTATATTTTCAATTCTAGAACTATGCGTATTCTCCACCTTTCCTCTGTCTCCATATCAAATTCATAACGCCAATACACATGAAATAATTGATATAATTGAAATAATTACTATTAACATTAACATGCTATAAATATGAATATTTTATTTATATTCATACGCAAAGAGGATATCAAGCACATTGGCCCTCATGATATTTACATAAATACAAAATAACGAAGCGTGATGTGGTACGTGAGTATTTTAAATAACAAGTATTTTTAATATCTATACTACATTATAAAAAAAGTAATATGAAAAAAATTAAAGATTTCAATAATTTTAATGTTAATGGTGCATAGATGATTATACGAAGTACAACACAATGTGCTAAATCAAGTGTTAAAATCGAGGGAAGGTAATCATGTCAGGTAGGCGCTATTATCATTCACGACTTCCTTTTAACTGTACCCCGGATATGCATGCCGGGTCACGTCCTGTTTCAGCGGAGGTTTTCCGGCGTCACGTACGCTGATGTGGATAGAGCTGAACTTTTAATCTGCCGCAGTTTTAAATTGTCATGTCCGTTATTTGAACTTCATGTCAAATTTAATTTATTTGAAAGTCTATATTTTCGTTTTTTTGTTGCTATAATCAGAAATTATTATATAATTTAAATAAATAAAATAAGGTTATTGCTCTAATTATCATATTAGTTTCAAAATATCAAAAGGCACGACTATATTGATTACGTTTAAAACAAAACTACGCAAAATATTTTTAGACATAAATATGATTGAAATAGTAAGAGTGGGTATATTAAATTGAAAATTTTGTTGCAGATTACTACTATGTGGAAATGACAAGGGAAGATTGCAAAGAATAGGCACATTCGTGATCTACCCTGTAGATCCGGGCTTTTGTAGAATGTAAATATCAGAAGCTCGACTCTACAGGTATCTTACGGATGACATGCCACGCGACTCTAGCGATTGTGATGAATGCCGCCATATTTGTCTATATAATATAATGCATAAATAATGATTCTTCAAAAGAATTTGCAGAATAATTGGAATATTGGTTTTATTAGTATTTCAAAAATGTGAATGTAAAATAAAAGTACATTTATTAAATAATAATTATTATAATCTTATTAGATATTTTATCCAATTATATTTTATTAGATATTTAATCTAATTAAATTTATCATAAACGTTGCAATTATATATAGATGAAAATTATAAAAAATTCTAATTTATTTTTGCATGACATGTTATATGTCATCTTGCTCTCTCGCTCTCTTTTTATCTCTCTTTCTCTCCGTCAATATTAAAATAATATATTAACAATAAGAATCTTACTGGACCGTACATTTAACCGAAAAACTCAACAATAAGAAATAGAAGTAATGGTCATAACAGTTAAAGCTAGATCTTTAATGTTTAAATAATATTGTAATTCTATCTGAATTACTATATATTATATAAGTACAATAATGTATATGTACCATATTTGTAATCATTCAAACTGCACGCCGAATTGGTCAATTAAACTACTACAAGGTGTTTCTAAAATAACGCCCACTAATCGTAGTGTTATTCCTAATAAAAAACTGAGTCGAAAAATTCTCTACTATTTTGCAATTTTCGCAATAGTTAACAAAATTATTTGAGTTCATTTCTAAATATTGCCGAATAAACAGAAAAATCAATATAAGGCAATTTTAAGATATTTTTGAGTATTCTTTGTAAAATATTTTGAAGATGTTTCTTAAAGAATTTTTAAAGATTCCTTAAAGTTGTCTTACACGTCGATTTTAGACATTTTGCTTATAATTAAAAAAAAAATATTGCAAAAATTATAAAATGGTAGAGGACTTTTCGACTCAATTTTTTTTATTAAGAATAGCACTGTATGATCAGTGGGCGTTATTTCAGAAACACCCTATATAATAATATCACAAATTAAATTGACAAGCAATTTTAATAAATTGATGCTCAATCAGGCATCCTATTAGAAAGATGATTTAATATACGCTAAAAAGCTGTAAATAAATTTATTATTAATATATTATAATTTTAACTAATTCTTTTT
>NW_017305988.1:1533644-1539078 GCF_001594115.1 Trachymyrmex septentrionalis | reverse complement strand
ATTTTAATAATTTAGTAATTTTTTAACAGTTTTTAATTGACTGTTCTTGCTAATGTTATAAAAAATTTATTGTATTATTTATGAAAAATAAATACACTATTTATCACTCTAAATTTTTAGCCGTAAAATTTTATTCCCGAAGAGTGATAATTGCGCCAGTCCGGCAGAAGTAAAATTTTCACTCTTAGAGAGTAAAGAATCACTTTTCGAGAGTGAAAAATCCAAGCGAGAATCAATTTTCAATCTTTGCAAAGAATAAATAATTTCACTCTTTGAAAGTAAACATTAAAGATAAATGTTAGTTTAGCCCTCCTATATTCAATCTTGATGAAATTAGGTTTATTTGATTATTTTTCGCACAAAACGAACGAATATGATAGAGAAAAGCGTCGAAATTAATCATTAAAGTTGATCTTTTAGGAAATTCGCTTCTTGAAGGAGTAAAATGAAATTTATTTTACCAGACTGACGCAACTATCACTTTTCTTGGAGTAAAAATTTTCTTGAAAAAAAAATTTTACTTCTAAAAATTTAAAACTTATTTTATTTCCTGTGTTTATTTTTTCTACAAACTCGATATATTTTGTGCTATCACCACAATCTTAATTTCTACAATTTAAAAAAAAAATAATTTCCATTTAAAAAAATAAAAAGATAAACAATTTTATAAAAAAAATATTAATTAAATGTTATTAAATATAATATAAAACATTCTAATAACAATTAAAAAATGTAATGTATTCTTAATAGACATGTAATTGACATATTTCTTTTATGTATATGTATATTATTAAATTAAAAAACGGAATTTAAAAAAAATTAATAAAAATATAATAATTTATATGTTTAGTACACATATTTGTGATATTATTTTTTAGATTAGATCATTATTAATATTAAATTATTATTTATATTTTCTTGGCATTTACGTATTATAATTTCAGTAAATAAATAAGGAAACAATGCTGCATGTTTAACCGACTCACTCTATCGGAAATTTCAGGTACAATGTTAAAACATATATGCGATGATAAGACAGAAATCTTCTTCTCGACCTTTCTACTATAGACATCTATATTAGTGAATACATAAATTTGTAAGGAAAGGTATTTAATTTTTGCAATTTTTAGTTTTAAAATAATTTACAAGATATATAAAGCTAAAAATATTAATCTAATATGTATATTTTGTCACATATTTTAAACAAAAAGTAATTATGTAGCAATTTCTATAGGTTAAACGTGTGATTTTATATACTCTTTACTTCCTCTTCGTTGTCGCGTGTTCGTTAGATGTCACTAAAATGTCTAGAGCGTCTGAAGAATGTAGCAGCAACATTTTTTGGTATATGTATCGTTGTGAATTAAGAGAAATTTTTAAAAAAGCTTTATATTTTTTAATAAAAAATTTCTGTATCTCTTTTATATCAATATTATTTTTTATTTAAATATTTATATTCCCCGTTAGTTTCTTCTATGGATAAAATTAATGTGTTATAAAAAGCAAAAAATTGCAAAAAGTGCATAAAGCCATTCAAACATATCTCATGATATTATCAGAAGCAAAAAATTTTAGTATGTATATATAGATATAAATAGAAATCGATAATCTCTACGAATAATAAGATTTATTATTATAAAACAGTAATCTTTCAGCTCTCTGAGTTAATCCGCATGATTATTGAATGACGCCAGACTTGTTTTTATAATGCATAAATGGTGATTTTCCGAGAATTTGCAGAATAGTTCAATTATCTGTTTTGTTTGCCTGGCAAGAATTGTATAAAATAAAGATAACAATTGAAAAATAAAGTGTATTATATTATTATATAATATATTACATAATTATATTATATAAAATGGTATATCTATTGTATAAAACAGTAATATTATATATATAATAGATTATAATGACATACGAAATTAAAAATTTTAATTAGTAATATTAATTATTAATTTAGTATTATGTAGGTATTTGTTTTGATATATTGATCTCTCTCCGATATTTTAAAAACTATTTATAGTTTTTATATTATAATCTATTATAAAGAAATAAAAAAAATGAAAAAAAATTAATGAAGTTAATCGTGCTGCATAAATTTTGTTAAATAAATGTTTAATCTTCTTTGCCTAATAAATTCTTTTTATTACATACGTACATATTTTCAAATTTCCGATAAAAAGTTAACGCTAGATAATACACTTATAATAATGCAGTACAAATTTATCTCTCCTATGTGATATATGTTTCGCTTCGAAAATAACAAAGTTGTTTCTTTTTTTATTTATTCGTTTAGGTCGCATGAAGAATTTTTTGTGGTTCTGACCAATACATAGATCCACAGATTCGCATGAATCCTAAAAAAAGAGCGTGCAACAGCATGCGTGGGGATGAAAAGGCTAAAGGCAAGCAGATCTCGATGTATGGGAAGCACGATGTTTGATGGTGTGATAGCATGGTGGTACCTGGGGCGACGTGGTATTATATTATTGATCGTTCCACAAGCTCTGTCCCCATCAGCTGTCGTAATATCCGGCGTTCTCCTGGTACTACCGGGTTGCATGCTAACATAGTTGTCTAAAAAATCATTCGCGTTAGATTGCATTATAAATACATGCTACTTTACTATGTTGCTCGACCTATATCAAACTTAAATCTGTTGCGGAATTTTTTAAAACCCCCCAATAATTATAAGACGATAAAGATCGATGAAGGAAAGATTACTATGCTTTAGTGACACACTGGTAGGTTAGCATGATTTTATCATTACAAACTGTCAGCATTCAGAATAATTCATGGTATCCATTTATTTGAAATCTGTAGATTAAAGTAGGAGAATTTAAAACGAGAAGGTAGATAAAAAGATGATAAATAAATAGAAACGTTAGAAAGGGAGGAAACGAGTAAGAGAAGAGTAGAAAAAAGTAAATGAGACGTAGAAAGAGAAAGAAAAAAAAGGGAGAAAGAGGAAGAAAAAAAGAAGAACAAGAAAAGGGAGAGAGAAGGGGGAAGGGATACAATCTTCCCTTCTTGGACACTTTAAAGTGCCTCTTCCAATATCCTCAGCTATGCTCTACTTCTCATCTCCTTCCGGTTGGTCTACTATTCTGAAGGTAATATCCTGCTATCCTGAAACCTTAACGTGGCTTGAACTCTTAGTGTCGTCGTCCTCTAGTCTCTCAGTGCTCTCTCTCTCAGTGCTCTCTCTCTCAGTGCTCTCTCTCTCTCTCTCTCTCTCCCTCCCTCCCTCTTCTCTCTCTCTCTCTCTCTCTCTCTTTTCTCTCTCTTCTCTTCTCTTCCTTTCTCTTAGCTTCTCTCTATATGCCTCTTTCTCTTCGGGATCTCGGCTCAAGTCTTCAACGTGTTACTAATACCACAAGGATTAATGTTATATGCTAGAGCTTACTCTAACTATTAATTTAATTAGGAGAACAATACCTTATACGTTGATACTACTATCAAGTAGAAATATTTTTGAATTCTTACAGTAAAAAAAGATAATTCCTCTTAATTAACCTCAATCAGATGTCTAAATTCGGCCAAATCAGCTAAATTATTTTTAATAATAAATGTATGTTTAATTGTTTTTATTTGATTTGTAAGATTTAATAAAGAACAATTCTTTTATTAAACATTACTTGTAAAATACTTAAACTCTATAATATAATCTTATTAACAATTGTTATATAATATCTACATTTTTATTTAAAAAAATTTGTAAACGCTATTTCTAACCATTATTTACATTAGAATAAATTAAATAATTTTCAATGCACTAATTTTAAATTAAAAACACAGTTTCTACGTACAACTCTACATGAAAATAGCATGATATCACAAAATGCATTTATTACACTTGCACAATCAAGACATTAATATCAATGTTAGTTAGTGTGAGAAAAATCAAGTTAAATTACTCTTAGTTGATGTTTTAAATGCGTCTATAACCCAAAATCAGTATAATTAAAGATTACTACAGCTCACGATAACATCCAGGCGTAGCTCACCGGTTTGACTGACGATCTTTCAGACGGCTCTGCAGGAGCACGCTATTCGCAAGCGCCGAGTGATATTTATCTCCAAGTAATTAGGAGTTGGGCTGGAATCACGCATGCTCATCCTTCACCGTGTGGCAAACGCCCGTTGCCCTGTTCCATGCATAATGCCGAAGGCAATGATTATTTAGTTTTATCCCATTATCGAAAATTTCCATCAGTGAGAAGATCGAAATTTTTTTCATTTTTACACACAATATTATTGCACACACACAGTATTATACACAACATTATCGCGAACAAAAATTACCATAAGCTTTATTTAAAAGAATTACTCATGTATTTTTTATTTATTACAAATACGAAAGATAGTGTTTCATACATAAATTTAACATAGATCTTGAACAATGTCTTTCTCAAGGGCTTATAATTATTGCAACTGATAACTACCAACAGAGAAATGGCAATGACATTTTTCCTACGAATGCTTAGAAAGAAGAATGCGTCCATTAACTTTCATTCCCGTCATGGAAATTTACAAAGTACCTGTACGTTCAAATAAATCTTTCTACAACAGGAGTATGATGGCATGCCACTGACTTATTTATGATCGTCTTCTTAGACGAAGGGTTGGATAAAGGGTTAAGAGCGAAACAATGCCTAGACCGACAGTGCTTTGATGCGACTAAAATAGCGGGAGAAGTCGAGTCGGAAATCATGATGCGTACTAATTTTCCTACTTTCCGTTATAAATACTTAAGATTTGGAACAAAACAAGTTATATATACATGAGATCCTATTTTTATATTTATTATTTATAGTATAATGCTTGCGTTTCGATATTCGCTTGTTAGTGCTGAAAATTTATAGTGCACGTACATACATATGTTGCATACGTACATATACCGTATATTTCCAGCATTAACGGTAAATATTGAAATACAGCCAATAAATTAATATACATATATAACACTTTATACACATAAAAATATTCTAACTACACTCCAACATTTTAGTTTCTTTTTGCCAAACTTTTTCTTTCTGCGGTAAAATTATATTCTATAAAATCGTTCTTTCTCAATCTAATAAAGTTTAATTAAATATCTAAGAATAATCTCAGTATTATATTCGTCGTTCACGTGAGCGTGATAATGCCTCGTGCAATATTATTCACGCGCTCGGTTCTTGCGGGCGACGATAATGGTAATCGTCCTGTCTCCGTGTCGTCCGCGAAGGCTGGCTGCTCTCGGTCTTCAACGTGATCAGAAGAGCGGGAGCATCCTGGCCCTCCCCTTAGTAGCCTCATACTACTGCCGTATACCCTTAGTAAGGTACCCCTGGCGGCGTGGTGCTAGCCGTGACACGAGCACGTGATTAATGATCGCAACGGAGAGCCATGCAGCGCACTCTTCTTTCCTCTCTCTCTCTCTCTCTCTCGT
>NW_017305988.1:1528627-1533544 GCF_001594115.1 Trachymyrmex septentrionalis | reverse complement strand
CGCACTCTTCTTTCCCCTCTCTCTCTCTCTCTCTCTCTCTCTCTCTCTTTCTCGCTTTCTCTTTTCTCCCGTCCTCTCCCTTCGTCATTCTGCCTCTCTGTTTCCCCATGTCTTTCCCTCGCTCTCTCTTTCTCCTCTTTTCCGCCTCTTTCTTCGTGACCGTCACTCTCCTGCTCTTCTCTCTTTCAGCAACCCCTGGTGATGCCGGCGGCATTGCTGCTGTGGCCGCTGCAACCGCTCGAGCACAATACCGAGTCTGCGATTGGATTCTTCTTGGTAACTTTCTTCTTCCTTTCTTCTTTCACCGGTGGGAACCACACCACGAGCATTGCTGATTGTTTGATGTTGAGTCGCATAATACGGCTTAACCTAACCTAGTTTCACAATCAGTTTCTAAAAGTTTTTGGGATAATATAAGCATGCGATAGAGCAATCCATGAAAAATCAATTGGCCTTTCATTAATGTTCAACGCAGAAACGATTAGTAGTAAACTCATCGCAAATATCATGAACTAAAATATTCATTTTCAAAATTACTAATTCTAATCATTACGTAAATTGTAAATTTAAGTTTGTATGTATTTTGTTTCCGTTCTACATGTGTCATTTCGAATATTACACATAAACGATCTTTATTTGAAAGATTCAACCAATTTTCAACAATTTTACGCCTCCGCAGGTTGCATAAAATAAAGATGTCTACGAAAGAATCTTACAAGAAAATGAGAATATCGCAAGAGTCAACAAAGAAATCAGTCAATCTCTCATCGATTTAGGATGACTTTGAATCTGTCGATGTACTTCCTGCCAATTTACTTTGGGTACATCTTTATTTTAAAATACAATGATTCACGTTTTCTATAAAATTCTTATCATTAATAATAATCGGAATAAAAATAAATGTTCTTTATATCGAAGAAACTGTATATAAATATCAATTAATATCTTCGTCATAAGCGTTTGTTAAAAAATAATAACTAACCTTGATTCTTGACTTTTGTTATATATTTAGAATATAACGAAATATTCCTAACTATTTGCTCTTTGTGATGTGAATTTTGATCAATAATTAGCCACTACAATGATCGACTAATGGCTATAATAACATTTTAATTTTAAAGCGCAAAAATCTACTTTACAATTTAATTTATTTAGTCCATAATGTATGGTTTAGTAATTTGCGAGCATACCATGTTTATATATATTAAATCCCTTAGATTTAGACAATTATCAATAACGAAAGAAATTGTGTTAGATTTTTATATATTTTCTGTATAAAATTGAGTTAATTATGAATCTCCTTTAAGAAATGAAAGATATTTTTAATACAGATATAATGGTTCTCAATCTTTTAAATATTTTTCCAGCGTTTACGTACATACAATTTTAGTTTGCAATTTTCATTTATGCAATTTTCAAAATTAATCGACGAATCAGGATGGAACGATATCGATCGCGAATCAGATTGCAATCGATAATAGTATCCAATTGCGTGTATCTCGATGGGGCATCCCGATGTTAACCAGCGCACAATCAGACCTTGCTCCCCGCGGAAATCAGCGGCGCCCGTTGTCAGCTCCGCTGGCAGGGTGGGTGTGCGGGTGTGCGAACGGTTCGGTGAAATTTCCGGCGTATTGTCGGCGAGTTCGGTTCAGGGTTGGATGATGCCGAACCACCACCGTCGGTCCCTGCACGGGGCAACGAGTGAATAGCGCGGAAAAGAGGGAGATAGTGGATATAGTGGTCGCCGGGGCCATAGACTGCAGAATTGGAACGGGAGCGAGTCTGATGGGACGCGGAGGATGGCGACTCGTTCCCCGGCGACGTCGGGACGCTGACGACGTGCCACGTTACCGACGTGCCCATACCCCCTCGACTCTATTTCCGCATTTTGTTTGACGCGACCGGGATTAAAAGCTTTTGCTTCTTCCCATGTGTATTATACCCGCGGCTCTTATGATGTTTGCTCTTGACAATGATGTGCATTTCTTATTGCTTTTGTACTTCTTCTTTACATTTTTATTTTTTACGCTAAGATAGATTAAAACGAGAAAGTGCCTCCTTTTTTTCTCTCATTTATGATTTTGACCCTTCGTGGTCATTGAAGGTTTAGTGGACCCCAAAAAGGTGTGAGTTTTTTTAAAATGGGACTTAAAGTGCCATTTCTTCGAGGTTCAAAATACTCTTTTTGCTCCTAAAGGTCGAATATTGTTCCTTGGACGTCAGCCTTTGTGATTTTTAAAAATATGTTAAAATTAAAACTTGAAAAAGCCACTACATTTCCGTATTTTACAACGTTTAAAGTATGTTTAGTTTTGTAATTTTAAAAAACAAAGCTGTAAATACGGCAATCAGTTAAAATGTTGGGATCATATTGCTCTCTGTGTGATCAACATAAAATTCTTAGGAAGTCTGACCACGATGAGTTAAAGAAAATATAGGCATAGGTTTTGTAAAAACTGTTTCGCGAAAATTAAATTAAATTTGATATTCAGAATTTCTACACTTTAAGAAAGTGTTATAAATACTACATGTTAATCATGTTACTTCAATAATATATTTTAGAGGATTATTTTTTATTCTGGAAAATATAATTATTTTTGCGAGCATGCTCTATGAATGAAGTCTGTCGCTTAAGAACTTTGAGATACTTACAGTTTAGTATTTATTTTATTTGATTAAATTGTTACAGATATTTAAAAAACCTGTTTAATGTGATAGGAATGTAATGGAATTACTGTTGTTACGTAATTATTAAATTTTGTAATTGCTTAAAATAGAGCCAGAGTATGAAAATCCGATGGTAAAACAAAGAATAATTTATACCGAGGAAGAAAGGTTTAAATATATTTCGAGGGCCGCCTTTGAAAAAAGCTTCCTTTACATGCCGTGCAAAGGTGTTATCGTTGCTGTCCGTCCATCAGAGTCCATCCCTCCTGGCAATATTAGCGCCGCCACCGGTGGTGGCTGGCTGGTTGCTTTTAGTCAGGGGGATGAAATACTTGATGATATTAAACATGAATAATGTAACGACTTGGCTACGAAGGCGCGGAATAGCGAGTACGATAAGACTTAGAATGCTGCATACGTAAGACGGTATAATACGGGCATTTTTGTTTAGCACGTTAAAATTAAACAGTGTAACTGTTAGTGCAGTTGTAAGAAATTATATTTAAGAAAACATAATGTATACATTTGTGTTTAATACAAATGCAATGCAAGATTTGCATGTATTGTCGGCAGATGCATGCAGAGAGACGTAAACGCCGAAATTTGAAGTGCAAGTTAACGATTTAAGCATGCATTCTCTTAAAACATTATACATATATGAAAAAAATGTTATTACAGTTTTGAAAATATATGCAAAGTTTCTTAAAAAATTATAATTCTAAAATCACTATATGATAGATACTTAATACATTTGTATCTAAAATATATTATATTTTCTAAAACCATATTTGAAATGTAGAGAGAATTCCGGATATCTTAAAAATATTTAAGAACTTCGCTATTTAATTGTTATTTTTAAAGATATACATTTCCAAAAAATATCATTTTACCTAATTTAAGAAATAGAATTATTTTTAAATGTTTAATTATAATGTCTAAATTGATTAATGGTAAAATATAAATAGATTTTTTTCAATACAAAATGTTATTCTTTTACTAAAACGTAAAAATATTCAAAAATAATCGTATTTGTTATAATAATAAATAAAATTTTTATATAGAATCAGACTGATCTAAGAGATATATTATTTTTTTAAGATAAATTAAATATAAGATTTAATTTAAAAGATATATAATATAAAAATTAAAAAATATACAATTAATATGCGTAAATATTTTGCTGCTTGAAATTTTTTAAGTGTTAAATATCATATAAGTAGAGGAGAAGAGAAGGTCGAAGGAAAAGAGGAAGAAGGATATTTTTACAATGTGAGGAAGCAATTTGACTTTTAATTTTACTTCGTATTTTACTCAAGTAGTAGCGATGCAGTAGGTTATTCAAAACAAGGGGTGCAGAAGGCAGAAAAAAATCTGTGTCGGATGACTTTGCTCTTTCGTAAGCGAAGCAGAGTGACTAAGTGTGAATTCAATTAAGGGTTTGTTTTAAGCGTCTATCAGGCTCTGTTTACGGACTCGTTCGTTATCCGGATAACAAGATAAAATTGACAATTTAAGGGGAATCGATCCAGGTAACAAGAACCTCCCAATTTAAACTCAGTTGATTATTTGCTCAGAAAGTATTCATTTACATCATTTGAATTGTTCCCTAAAGTTAAAATAAAGTCTATTTGATTTCGAGTAGATAATATTATCTAAATATATTTTTAAAGAAAAATATGAAATTAAAGATTATGATTAGTATAACAATTTAGGAATTAATTTGAAGTAAAATAAAATTATCTTCTTTTGGCTGTCTTTCTTTAGCAGTCATCGTAGGCACAGAAAATAGAAAACAAAAATGGTAGGGTGTTTGGAAGAACGTTGATCCTCCCTTTGCTTCAATGCCGTCCAATCCCACATATGAGTAACACAAGCTATTCCTGCATGCCGAACAAAATAGTTTGGGGCGGATCTTGGAACCGTTCTTAATTGTATCGAGGGGCGCGAAATTCTTATCGAGAAACGACTCGTGAGAATTATACCGTATCGGCCGTTTCCGAAATTCGTCATGGTAAAATGCACTATTAATTTCTATAAAAACTTACTTTTTTCTACTAAATTTCGTTCTTCTTTTATTTCCAAGTATTTCTATAATTTATAAGTCAATACATTATAAATATTAGATTGCGTTTTTAATCTTAACGGTGTTTAACTATAATTTAATTGTGAAAAAATATAAATAATATATATAATATAATATATAATATATATTCATAAAATTAATCAATATGTTATGTTCTCTATTAA
>NW_017305988.1:1526255-1528472 GCF_001594115.1 Trachymyrmex septentrionalis | reverse complement strand
ATATATATATATATAAAATATATATATATATTTCTCTCTTTTCCTCCTTCCCTTTTTTCTTCTTTTCTCTTTCTATTAAATTTTTATGTCAAATAATATATACTTATTGGTTAATTGAGGTATTTTTTGTAACAACTTTATTTTGGCTCAGCGTGAATAATTGTAACTCGTGACTGTATTGTTGAAGCATTGTACTTCAAATAGGCTGCCACAAAAGATCAAGACGAGTGGGATGAAAAAAGAGCAGCTGTGAATAGAACCTCGAAATGGCGATTCTCTGCGCGTCACAAAATACGCGGCATTTCTTTTTATCCAACAACTTCGTAAGTCGATTTCAGTGACCCTGAATCATTATTAACAAGCGTGATTGACGAAGGAATTTAATTTCGCAGGAAGATAAATATTAATTTAGAAAGTCTAATCAAACTTTCACTATTTCTATGAGAAATTATTAATTAATTTCTACAAGTAGATATACATATATTTACATCGCACAAAGAAGTCATTACTTTATATTACTTTAAACACATATTGTTACTGTAATATTACTGTAAATTTTTTTCTTCTATATTATTCCAATAAAAGTACCAGCAAACGTCGTTCCTTTCCTGTCTACGAAACACAGGACACGTCTATAGGATTATGGGATTAATTACATGAAGGGCGTTAATACCCAATTCGGCTAGTGTTGAAGAGGGATGCTTATAGACTAAGGCAATAATATCAGCGGTCACTTATCAGTTGCCAACAGCTTTGAGGAATTTGTTATATACAATAAAACATCGTTAGACTATATAATTATTTTTAAAAGTTGATTATTATTTCTGTGCCTAATTCTGGAAAGCATGAAATGAAGTAGAAAATAGCAAAGCATAAATGTTATATAAATAAATGTAATTTGTTTATTTGATAATAAAAATTATTTAATATTTTTGTGATATATAATCGATTTCCATGCACAAATTTTTTGATCACCATCGCAATTCATAGTCGCTGTCAACCAGGATGGGAAGCTCATTGCTATTCCGTGAGTAGATCGTGCGGAGCATTATGGGTAGTCGCAGTTGGGGCTCTACTAAATTGAAAACAAGATCCATCACGTTTTCACGGGAGCAAAAAGAATTTTAATGAATTATAAGTAGAAAATGAAAGAGAAGTAGAAAAATTAGTATTCAATTTTTTTCGGAATTAAATTACCAAACGTTGTCACTATTTTGTAAATAGTTAAAGTAAAACGTTTTAATATTTTCCTAAATCTAAGTACAAGTATAATATTAAAAGTATAATATAATATCAAAACATTTACAAACAAATTTAAATTAATATAGATTAATATAGATTAAATATAAAAATATAAACAAATTTAAATTAATATAGATTAATATAGATTAAATATAGGTATATATTTTTAGATAGTGAACTGTTAAATCATTTGTAAGATTTTTTGTGTTACTATTTTATAAATCAATCAAAATGATTAAAAGTCATCAGAAACTAATTTAAAAAAAATTAAGCTTATAAACTACACTAGTAAATAAAGTAAACTTTAAAATATATAATGGTAGATTTTGTCTATACAATTAATTAATTTCAAACTTGCGTTTGTAGACTAAGAATCTAATCCAATAGTTCTGAGAATTTATATTTGGAGATTCGGATGAAAGAAATTGGTCAGTGTGTGGACTGGAATTAAAACCGTCAGGCGTTCTCGACGTGGCGCACTGTCGATCCGTTCCAAGGGTTTCTTCGCTCTTAACTTTCGGGTGAACCGATCTAAAGGTAGGGTCCTGCAGGAAAGAGTTTGAGAAGCAGAAGAAAAAGGAGCTGAGGGACACAGAGGACGAGGGAGGAAGAGGTGAAGGAGAAGGTGGAGGCGATGGTACTAGGGGACTTGATGAGAAGGGGTGGTAGGAGAGGGTTTCCGAAACAGCTCGCCGCTATCTCGACTGATCCGATCAAGATTAATGAACGTGCGGCTTGCGAGTCGAAGCCTTTGCGCCGCCCAGTCTGTCGTTCTCATTCTCTATTTCTCTTCCCCCTCTCTGTTCGTCTCTCTTTCTCTCTTTTTCACTTTTTCCTTTTCTATACAGAGGCAGCGACTAGCGACAGGTACCGTCGACGGCTTCTCGTAATAGTAGCACTTCGTGGTGCTTGTTGTTAGTACGTAACCTTCAGGTAGCGTTATCAAGAGAGAGATAAAAATATGTCATTTCTTCT
>NW_017305988.1:1523331-1526155 GCF_001594115.1 Trachymyrmex septentrionalis | reverse complement strand
AGAGAGAGAGAGAGAGAGAGAGAGAGAGAGAGAGAGAGAGAGAGATAACAAAGTAATCATTGAAATAAAAAATATACACACGGAAAAAATGATTTTGCTAAAGTATCTAAGAATTTAGGTAGATATATACAGATCTAAATATAATTTGATTAGGCACCAAAATAATTATGCAGGAAACTTAAATATGATGAACAAAGCTGCAAAAAGTTTTGACATTCTAGTAATCAGAATCTAAATATCCTACATAATTATTTTGATAATCCAATAAAAAATTATTTGCAGAGTTGTATCTAGCTAAATTTTTAGATACTTCACCAAAACCATTCTTTTTATGTGTAGTCGTTTGATCGATATATATCTGTATATACCTACTCGTATATCAAATTTAAACATCGCTTGAATTAAAATTCGTGTTTTAATTCAAAGAAACCTTAACTTATGCTCCGATAATAATTGTGTATGTTTATGCGTTAATGCTGTTTACATCGCTCCTAATTGTAAGTATCTTAGTAATATTCATGAGGCGTCGTGTAACGAAATTAACAGTATGAGATATATGACATTGTGAACTGGGGCTGGCATGGAAGATTATCTGCAGCGGAACGTGATGACAGTAACAGCACACTTTTTCCCTTTATATCCTGCTACTCGGAGGTAGATCACGTCACCGAGACTAGCCGTAGATAAAAATACATGTCCCTTTCGGACCGATGGTTTTAATTAATTCTAGAGATGGACGTGGCCGCCCATGTCAGCTTTTGGAGCCTTTCGTTCGATCACTGGCGCGTGTCGTCAGACCGCTACTGTGCTGCGTGTTACGGCAGCTGATTCATTATCTGGTCTCTCAAAATCGAAGTAACACTCCCCTACTCATCTCTTTTGAATTTATCTTTATTCGTTTGTGATCTACATTCAACGGAAGCGACAATTAATAGCGCGCGAAGATATTTCCGCGCTACGTCTATGCCTTGAATTTAAATCTAATTTCGTGTCGGTTCCCTTCGATGACACGGTGACGCCTGTTATCTTTAGTTACAGGCGAATGTATTTGAGATGTGAAACTGTCTTTGGGGGATGTCAGTCAGTCAGTGGAGAGAGCACTGAACGGAAAGCGATGCGGCGAACGCGCAAAAGGGCAAGGGTAGGTTGTTGAGAGAGAGGGAGGTGGGAGGCAGAGATGCTTTGTAATTACGGTTGCTGATAAATGGAGTCGTGACTCGTTAA
Organism: Trachymyrmex septentrionalis; assembly: GCF_001594115.1. Classification (NCBI taxonomy): domain Eukaryota; kingdom Metazoa; phylum Arthropoda; class Insecta; order Hymenoptera; family Formicidae; genus Trachymyrmex; species Trachymyrmex septentrionalis. Next base: position 1,524,931 of record NW_017305988.1, on the reverse strand, counting down.
TCCCCTCCAATTACATCTGATGGGGATCGTTCACACCAGATCTATCTTGCATCATTTTTGAAATTTTCGGACACGAATAATAGTGATTTTATTGAACGTAATTTTATTGAATTAAATATTTGATTTTAGTTGAAATTGTTGAATGCAGAGTGTGTGGTCGCGCTACGGTTAAGTCTTTGACGATAATAAGAGATATGACACGACTTGCGCGTGAAATTCTCGTTGTCTGTCTCTGCATTCGCTGAACGAGCAATTCGACGACCACCCACTTCAGCACTGTACAAGTTGTAGATCGAAGCGATTATGATGCGGATATAGACGAAATGACCAGCGTGTATGCGTCATTTGTCTTAAGAGAACGGATATGGAACGTGACGCGTAGGTGTAACGACACAGAACGAAAAGAAGGTTCGGAAATGCATAGTTAAGTATTTATGTACAGAGAAATTATAGCCCCTAATAAAGGAAAATGAATAGATAACTCGAAAAAAGGAAAGAACAAAACATAATTATTAATAAGTAAATGTTTTGCCGTAAATAAGATTTGACAACAATCATTGTATCTCTACAATCATTAGCCAAACAATCATTTGTAACATAAATTTAACCATCAATAATTATGAATGATTTGAATAAATAATTGATAAAGTGGTATTTGAAGAAATTTAACCTTACTAGCTTATAGATTGTAACTGATCATTTAAAAAATATTTTTATTTAACTAGATTACTTATTCTTAATTTATATACTCTAGTTTATATTTAACAAAAATTTAATTAATAGTTTCTATTTAAAAAAAAATTGTAAACGTATTTATAAATGCATATAGAATAAAAAAATTTTTTTTCAAAAGACATTAATATATCAATTTATTTAAATTTATCATAATATTTGTCTTTTTAAAAATTGTTTTTATATGAGTATAATGTATAGAATAATATTTTATATTTTACATTTTATTAGTACTTTTTCTTCCCTTTTCTTCTTTCTCTGTTTTTGTCTCTCAAGTGACTGTTATCCTAATATAAACATACTTGTAATCAATTTTGTATTATATCTCGCTCCACTTTGAAACAATAGACTGACCAAAATGTCTACAATAATTTCCAACTAATCCATATCTTACAGAAGTTAGCGAAGGTGTTTAACATCAAAATCTATGGTTTATCTATTCACGGATAGCAAGCAGACAACAGTACATAGATCTTGCAATTAGTGGCTCTTGTGTACTTCCTTCCTTCTACTCGCTTGGAAACTTGCTATTAATCGTATCGTCTTGTGTTGGCTAGAATATACGTATTAGAATTAAGTCATACCGCCCATGTTTCAAATTATATTTTTCGTATTATATTAACAAAATATTTTTTTACGAGATTGCTATACAAACGTAGCTATTATGTGTACACGCACACTGAGAAAAAAAATGGTTGCATGTGCAATAATAATTCAACTATAATTTATAATCAACTTTTTGGGTCTACTACAAATTTATAATTATTTTAATCATACATATTATAGCTGCTTCAACATTAAAATATGATCATTACAATTATGACATGCATTAAGTGTGTTCTTCCTTACTATTATAAATTAGTTTCTC
>NW_017305988.1:1518713-1523231 GCF_001594115.1 Trachymyrmex septentrionalis | reverse complement strand
CTTACTAAATTAGTTTCTTCTTACTATGTCTCTTAGTTATTATTACTAACTATTTGCTATATAAATAGCAAATAGTTATATTCAATATAATGACAATTGCATTTATTACATAAAAACAGTTATTTTTATTTACTATTCATATCTTAACTTTTTACTATATTAATAATTCAGATTATCATAATTTATAATATAATTTTTCCATATTTGAGAGAATTATACATATAAGATTATTATTACTAAATAAGATTAAAGCAGTATTAATCATAAAATGGACTTGCTAATCATAATTTTTTAACCATGCAATTAAAATCATGAATATCAAATACTTTTCTCTCTATGCAGCAAAGGCAATTACAAACATCAATTCATTACAATAAATATATGGACAGTATCACACACATTAATTATTTTGAATTTTATCTCTTCTGTTTATTAAACTTTAAATAATATCTTGTTAACAAAATTTTAGATAAGACTTTTCGAATTAATGTCCAGAAAAAAGATAGTCGTACATATTTCCTAATATTTAAATCAATTATAAAATTTTAAAATTTTAATAAAAAAATAAATAAGCGTTATAAATTATAATTAATTTTGATAGATTTTATAAAAACTCAATTGTAAAACTATATAAATCAATTATGAAAAATATAATTAATTAATTTAGAACTGTGTATATAAATTGTAATAAACTAATTAGTTTAAAATTGTTAATAAACAAAATTATTAAAAAATAATACTTCTATTCTTTTTTATTGACATAACTTTTTGAATGTAATACATACTAGTGTATCGTACCTACTTATACACTGTTAAGTCTAATTATATGTATCAATTTGATATATAGCATCAAATTAACACTATATAGAGTTAAATTTAACCATTGTTTTAGTATAAAATAACAATATATTACGTAAGAGTAACAGTGGCGACTTAAATTAGGTTTAACACTATAGATTTAACAGTGTAATTACCGCTACTTGAAGGTTTCATAAATTCAAAGACTGCCGATAATTATTAAAGCAAACTTTGCAATTTTAATTAGATTAAAGACATCAATAAAAAAATCGTTTCTTTAAATCATTATTGGTATTATAATTAATAATTTTTAAAGCTAAAAATAAAAGTGTTACGTGTATATGTATCGATAATCTACTTATAATATATGTATACTTATAAAAGACCAATTTATGAAATTATAACTATTTTTATATATTTTTTTATTATTATTTTCTTTTATCTCATGTAATAGAGTGTCCCAAAATTCGCGCATTTGGAATATAGAACATGATACTTTATGCTAAAATAAACAACTTTTTTCTTTAGCAAAATTGCACCCGATAAATAATTTTTGCGCTTATTTGTTAACCTGCTTTCCTGCAAAAACTACTTATCGAACGCATTTTGTTAAAAGAAAAAGTTTTTTTTTTGTGATGAAACGAATAACTTTTCCCTGTAATAAAATTATATTCAATAAATAATTTTTGCGTTTACTCGCATAACTTCAACCTGCTCTCCTGCAAAAACTACAATACTTGTCAGACGCAATTTTGCAAAAGGAAAAAGTTGTTTTAGCATAAAGTATCATGTTCTGTATTCCGAATGCGCGAGTTTTGGGACATCTTATATACCTATAATATTTAAAAAAATGGAAAATATTTTGATTAACAAAACACAATAAAATCAACAATAAAATTGTCTAGTTGCGACCAATAAACAAAATTACATGCTTCTTATCGTTAAAATTTTATGGAAAATGAAATTAATATTGTTAAATAAATAAAGGGAGTTGAATGTAAGAAGTGATATGATAAAATGTATGTATACAGATACCAAAATTTTTTTAATGCGCGCGCGCGCGTGTATGTGTATGTGTGTGTGTGTGTGTTTTATACATGAGTAGCGACCTTGATTCACGCCATAATATGTCTGACTTTGGAACCCGGTTGGTAGCAACATATCTAGGCAGTTGGCCGGGATGTTCGTGGCATGGGCGGAGGCAGGACTGCACAGGCGGCCCCCCATTCGCTTTCCGGGTGCCACCCTTCTTTTCGAGCTGCTGCGAGGTATCCCTTGCCCCGGGCTGCGGCAATCACGCACATGCTCGTGCATGCGCATGCGCTACTACGGCAACGTCGCACGCATGGGCGCCCACACGATTACATGGGGACAAGAGGGGGGGTTCAAGAGAAAATAGTAAATATATACTTATGATATACACCACACACACATAATATCTCCTATGATACTTGGAAATTATGATAGCGTATGCATTCAGAACTGCTTATTTTCCTATTGAAGTCACAAAGTGTATCTAAGTACTTCCGACTATTGTCACAAATAACGTTGCTAGCTTTCTTTAAATCGTCACTGTTACAATTGTAGAGTACGTGAAAATATAATAAATTATATGTATATAGTGAAAATATTATAATAATACAAGTTAATAAATATTTTAACCGTTCATAAACAATGCTATAACATAAAAATTAATTTAGCAAAAAACAAGATATTTATATTAATTAAATCATTAATTTAAAATAAAGCCTTTTTTTATCTATTAATGTTCTAAATTATTTAGAACATACGATTATTAATATCCCTAGACTATAATATTTTAATGTTAAATACGTCATTTTGTACAATCTTATGACAAAAATATTTATTATATTGTCAAATTACTGTATTGTCAAATTTATTTATTTTTTAAACCGGTTTTATGCGTAATATTACTCTCAGTTTTAGTTCTTAGCCTTATCGAAGTTAGAATGGAAATGATATATGTATTATACATACGAGTATATACAACTGAATGCGAATACACTTGAAGAAGAGATAATGTCAAAACTTAAGATAACAAGTAGCACTAACTTTAACTGATTAACGGTGTTTCCTGACAGAATAATAAATAGTGTAAAAAAATTATGAAAAATATTAAAGCAGGAAACTGTCATACAAATACATAAAAAAAACCATTGCATTGAAAAAAGTTGAAAGACAAAGTTAAATAAGGGTGGGAATATGATTTGGAAACATAACGTTATTGTAAATTACGAAACATTTATTTATTCATTTATTTACTTGACAGTTGTATAATTTATCGATCCTTATGATCAATATAAACATAAGCATTGAAGTGTGCCCAATGATGTCCTTATCGTACATGCTATATACAATTAATAGTAATAGCAAAGAGGGTATAATGTCACACTTATAGAACAATCTCGAAACTCATACACTTATTTCTTATATTCTTTCACTAGTTACACTAATTCGACTTTTAGAATTAATGTATCTTAACGTTTATAACTCTGTTTCTTATACCTAATAATATTGTTTTGGTATATCGTCACAGCGGTTCTGTGCATTAATTGTTTGATTACTACTCGCTTAATAGTACAACTCCCGATTTATTCACCGATAGGTGCAATTGCGTCCTAATTATTATTGGTCATTCCTCATTTGCTTTCGGTAAAAATATATATATACTATTCATTTTGAATTATTTACAATATTCCATTACAGAAAGATGTGTCCAAGTATGATAATTCTAATTAACTTGCATTATTTCTTTTAAGTGTTTAAAGAGATTTTTTAAAATATTTTGTTTTCCGGCATTTAAAGATATTTTTATTCCAGATACATGACAATTTTTCAGAATGAATATGACATGACATACATAACAATTACACTTGTGTATTACTATAAAAATTTGTTGCTTTCTGTTGTATTATTAATAAATATTCTGCAATCATAATGATTAAATTTTTGAAAATCCAATTTTTATCTATAATGTAAAATATTAGTATCAACATATAATGCAATAATATACGTCAATATACGAAATATGAACACTATTTCAATTGTTGTATATATATATAATAAAAACTCTCTTTACACTAATATATACATAAAATTGAGTATGTACAATTCACATTTCACAAGGTATAAATTCCTTTTTATAGATATTGATATTATGCAAATGATAGAGAGATGACTAATCATATTTTGAATTATAAGGTTTGATAAGGGGAATAAAGGAATATCCAGTTGTTTGAAAACATAAAGAAAGTATTAGAACAGTGTTTATAACTTTTTTGTTACAATTGCAATATTATTTGACAATTGCAATAAAAAACCTACATTATAATTTAAGGGATTCTGCTTTCATTTGATTTTATTTGCACACATACGTACTTTTATTTGCCAGATGTAAAGTTCTAATCTGTCAGATTTATATTACATATATTACGCATATATAATACATATGCACAATTTTTTTATTATATTAAACAGTAGAAGCCATATATGTATGTTATCACATAAAATTGGACATATTTGAATATGGTATAGATATTCATGCGTCAAGAGTTTGTTTAACAGTTTGACAGCCGTGTAAAAATTTGTGAAAATTAGAAATTTAAGGAATAAGTAATAAGGGATTATATATAATTAATATTAATATTATATATGTAATTTTAAATAATAAATAATTATATATATAATTATAATTAATAT
>NW_017305988.1:1505014-1517373 GCF_001594115.1 Trachymyrmex septentrionalis | reverse complement strand
AAGAGTTTTAGAATTTTTTAATGATTAGAAAGAATGCATAAATATTTAAACACAATATTCCAAATATGTTAATATATTAATATATTAAACTTTATGTAATAAGGTATATATATATATATCATCTACTGTAAATACGTTATTATTCAATTTGCAACCTGAACCGCGTAATATCAGGAATCTTTGCTCAAATTTCATCATTGATTGGAATTTGCAATAATATAAAAAATTTGATAACAACTTGATTAAACAAATATTGTTATAACAAAGGATGGTGTGTCATAGCATTATTATTAAATTGTTTAATTAAATTAATTCAATTCAATAATCAATACTTGTAAAATCAACAGCATATAAATTTAGTCATGTATATAGTAGAAAATATTTTATAGCAAAAATAAAATTTCTTATTGTTTTGATATAAACAGATTCATTATTATATTCATGAGCTATTAATAATAAGTGATTTATTATTAATTATCTGATAAGCCTGACGGTTTTTTATTTTTTATCGAGACATTACTTTTGTTAACTACAGAATTATATGTTCCTTTCTATTCTTTATGTTTATCTATGATTAATTTTTCAGACTTGGCTTTCACAACTTTACAAATTAGAGAACATTTTTACGTACAATAGATTTAAGAAATAGCTAAATAATTTTAGTATGTTATATTGTAGTTAATGGATTGTAGTTGCAGACACTTGACATATTCACGTACGTAAAAAAAAAAAAATAATACTGTTTTTTTTTTTGAAGACTATAAAGTCTTAGCTCACGTTTTGAGACTACTCTCCTTATTCATACTGCAATGAGAAAAACTCAAACTACGTTTATCTAATTTGCAATAAATATCCAGCCAAATAGTGGAATTATTCACGGAGAGCAGTCGTTAAATGGTATTGAAAAAGTTATATCGTTGAATATACCTCACTAAATTGATGTTACAGAGCTGTGAGTCCATAGTCGGATTTTATCGTCGATGGCGGCACAGGAGCTGATACTTGCGACAATCCGGGAGGGCTGGTAGCCGGAGCGAGAGGACTGATACTTCCGGAACTTATGTGTCCCAACGGTCCTCCCGTCGGACCGTCCATCATTCCACCCACGTGATGATGACTCAGCTGTGCTTGGAGATGAGCCAGAGAATGAGGATGACCTTGAAAGCTTGGATGAACCACACCAACGGGATGAGGAATATTGGAGCTGACCCCATGAACTTCGCTCATATCATGACCGATGTTTGAGTCCAAACTGTTCTCCATACCACTGGAAGGTGAATTGTTGTTTTTCCTTTGACTATTGTTGTTACCAGTGCCGGACTTTGCCCGTGTCGCTGAAGTCTTTGCCGGTTTAGCTGCTGCCGATGACGCCTGCCCATTCGCATTTTTTCTGCGTACATTCTTTGTATTCGGTAACTTATGATCCTTCTTCCATTTCATACGGCGATTCTGAAACCAGATTTTGATCTGTCGCTCCGACAGGACCAAGGTATGAGCGATCTCGATCCGTCGTCGTCTTGTCAGGTACCTATTGTAGTGAAATTCCTTTTCCAATTCGAGTATCTGATGCCTCGTGTAGGCTGTTCTCTGTCGTTTTGGCTCCATTCCAGGTTGGTATGAGCCGTTTGCTGTAAGGAAACAGAGATTTAAATATGTTAGTACTATAAGGCTATAAATAACGGCAAATCCGGCTCATTCCGGAGGTACTACTTTCTTCTTAACCTAATGAGAGATATTCTATACAAGTGACTATGCAGATTATATTCTAACATATAAAATATACTTTAATAATAGTAGTTAATCTGAAAAAATTAAAATTGAAAAATAACTATACTACATAGATGCTTTGAATAAAGTAAATTAATATATTTCTTCTTTTATTTAGTCCTCCTTTCTTAAAAAAATTTAACTAGAATCGGTATTTATAGTTCGTTTTTATTATAAGATTGTTTTAAGTAACATTTTAAAATACGTGTACTAATATAATTCTATGACAAAGGCTATAGGTACTCGAGACGGTTCACTATAGTTTATAACAGTTCGAAATTATAGCTAAAATCTAACATTTTTTAACATTCTCACCAAAATTTATAAATAATCATATATTCTAATAATGAAAAATATTTTTTATGACATTTTTTAATATTTAGAAAATTAAGGCACTTTCACATCGTATGTGTTATTAAAAATGAATTAACCAACTAAATTTTTTAATAATAAATTTCAATGAACAATTTAATACATTTATATATATGTACTCATAATATACTGATTTACAATGTAATCTTTATTATTATGTTCTTCTAGCCAGATTTCGAATAATTTTTCATATTTAAAATGATGCATGTCTAAAAAGAATAAATAATAACTATTAATCGGCAGCCTGTGGCAACTACATTTTGAATAAAACTGATCACAAAGAAACATTTTACAAAATGTCATGTGAGTTTATGTGAGAGAAATCAAGCAATTTTTTTGCAGGCTGTGTTAATTATTATTTTATTATTACGCGACATTTTCTACCAACGACATTGTGTATTATTTAATTTCTCTACTTGTATAAGTTTTTGATTACTAATTTTTTATACAATAGTATAGTAAAAACCTGCAACAAGAATGTGTAAAAGCTTTGTAAATATCAATTTCTTCAATGTATTTTGTAGTTGCCAAATTTTTGTTAAATAATACGACGAGAAAACATAAACAAGCGAATCTTCCAGAGCGATGAATTTTGTGCCCTATAGTGGGTTATAAGAACTCAATTAAAAAACTAATATGAGTTCTTTGATTATTGACATATTATCTTTCAAATTCTACACATAAAAGATTCTATTAAAAATCCGAAAAATTAACCTTTGGCCAAAATTTTGAGTTCTTAAAACATAGTGTGGTCTTAAGAATTGAGTACAAATACCGACTCAAACATTTCCTTTTAAATATTTTATGTTTAATATTTGATACTACAATAGATATTAAATATCACAGCGATTTAAAACTTTTATAAAGTAAACATTCTCTCTAAATCTCGTGGAGTGAAATCTCACTCGAAGAGACTAAAAATTTATGGATTTTCACTCATTTTAAAGTGAGATTTACTCTTTTGGAATGAGATTCACTCAGAAGGAATGAAATCTGCCACTCTTGAACAAGAATGGCCGTATATATATATATATATTTTCACTCTTTTTTCAAGACAGACTAAAATTTCAGTCTCTTCAAATGAGATTTCACTCCACGAGATTTAAAGAGTTGTATAAAATTAAATAAGGAGTACAGTTTATTTATATATTTAAAGTTTTTTTTATGCAAAGTTCTTTATTTTTAATCGCTTATAATACAAAAACTGTTAGCAGTCTTAATATTTTTGCTGTAAAATAAACACCCAATTCGTAAAAGATTTATTCTTAAAATATAATTCATGTATTACGATGCTCTTTATATACATTGTATAAAATGTTCCACGGATTTATTCAATAAATTTCATTTGTTTATTCTTTAAATAATTTAAGATGTTAAAACAGATTTTAGTATATCAATAATTCTAAATCTTTGCATTACAAGTGATTGATAAATAACTTTTCATAAACTCCAAAGTTACAAATAAATATAATACCACATTATTTTTAGTGTAATTTCTAATAAAGACTTACTTTACACTCTTTAATTATTCAATTTTAATGTTTTTGATTAACTTATTACTATTATATACATATCAGTTTAATTCCGCGTGAGTAATCGGTAACCCACGTTAGAGTGTCCGTTCAAGCTGTTTGATGTTTTGGCTATAAAAAAAAACGTAATTATACAATAAATTCTGATATATATCATGCATGAATACATATGAAGTTACGATGTATGCTATTGGTATATTAGCCTTTCTTCTTTATAACAATAAGTTTTGTTATTTAATCATTATAAAATACATTTTACTCTCTCTCTCTCTTAACAAACATAATACACACAAACAAAAATCATCGGTTACAGGTAATTACGTCATAGCTTTCATACACAATGTAGCTTATAATATAGTAAATAAAAAATGTCACAAACGTAAGGCTCAATAATGAATTTTTTAGTTATCAAGTATATCAAAGCTATGATATAATTAATAGCAAAGGTTTGTTCTGCATTATAAGCTATATTATGTGGAAACTAACTCATTTTATCAAGAACAATTTTCAATACGGAATCCTCTAAATTTCATATCATATACGTTATATAATTATATTCTCATTACTGTAAACAGTATTATACTTATAATAATATTTGTACAAAGCTTTGAAAAATAGTATATATTCTGTAAGTAATTTCATTGCTCAGTTTTTTCGTACAGAATTTATTTTTTTCATTCATATCTAAAATCAATTATTCTTTTTTTATTCCCACTTTTAAGATTTTTATTATTAATCCAACGATATAAATAAATCTTTATAACAATTTTATTAAACATTATTAATTGTATTATTGTTACATGCACTAATGCTTTTATGATTTTTATTAAGCATATAGATATATGTATATAATTCGTAAAATTCTAGCAATAACTTTTGAATGAAGAATTCAGAATGCTCATACACACACGTATACACAAATCTTTTTTCTCAAGTTGTTAAATTGTAGTACAAGATGCAAATAACATGAAAAATGATTCGTTTATGGACTCGAGTCATATGCTATTTTAACAATAAAAGGAGAAAACAATTCATTGTACTTTATAGATTACTACTTCAATTATAAAATATTCTTTACGTTGATGTCTAGAGAGATATTATACGCAAATAACATTTTTATAGCATATGACCATTCGTCATGGCCGTTTTGAATAGCATCAAAGTCGGTTGAAGTGACTTTTGTAATCTGATCAATCCATAAGATATGTCGGTTGAGTTGTGAAGGTAGAATACGCGTATGCAAATTCACGAGGATAAAAAGTTCCAAGCGTACACATGCATTGGTCCCGCTAAGCATCATCTAAAGAAATATAGAAACAATATTCTTTGATTATTCTTTGCATTAAACTAGCTTGAAAGTACAGTAATTCGATAATTTCTTATTCATTAAGTCCGTTAAATTTCTCAAAGACCTATTTGAAATTTCCTATTGATCATCATGCAATTTCTACGGAAATCTCTATAAAATATTTAACGCGCACATATAGAGATGAACATTAATAATCACGAAATGTCCAAAGTATTTTAGAAAATAATCAGATATGATTGAAACACTACAAATGACTGAATAAGTAGATTGAAAATAAAAATATCCTGCTGTGGCACGTTGATGTTAATATTTGTGAGTCACGCTAGTAGCAATCCGTGGTGGTCTGTTCAGTTCGATAGGAAACATGGGAACAAGTTCAGTCTAGAATCCGTGCAGACATTCCATTCCGAGCTGACCGTCGGTCTCGTGGAGGCCCCTTTTAACTCCGACGTCCGGCGACCATACTTCGACAACCAAAGGGGAGAGATTGCAGTCTCTGACAGCCCGACGGACGAGCATACCAAAGTCCAGAGATTTCAAATATTAAATTGCGCGATTCCTAACATTACGATAAGTGTAACTTATAATACCGTATGTTTAACGGAACATTTTAATTTCTCAATTACAACTGTTAAAACCATTTTAGATTATATATCTCTGCAAATCAAACTTTTTCAATAGTATTAAAGACTATTTTTTAGTCTTACTAAACATATCTTGTCTATTCTTTATACAATAATTAAAATATATTCTCTGTTTGCATTGTGCTATATACGTATCAGTTAATAAATTTTATAAAATATTTATTGTAATCTTTATATAATTATTGTATGCAGATGTATATTATTGATAAATTATAAATAATATTTCTTGAGAGATAATCCAAAATATTCCTTGAGATAATGTTTTTTTTACTAAAATAAATTTTTTAAGAGATATTTATTTTTTATATTTTATTTTTATCATACATTGTAAACTATCGCATGTGAAATTTTTTTTAGAATAAAATTAAATGTTAAGGATGTTTTATCACATACATATTTTCAAAATAATTACGATAACAAAATTATAAAAAATTACATTATTCTAAATCATATTTAAAAATAATATGACAAATTTGGTGATGGTTTACCATCTGAATCATAAGTTATTTTAATAAATAGTCGTATTTTTTAAATCTGTGCTCTAATAAAAATATAGAAATGTATATAAATATGGAAATGTATTATAAAATAAATGATAAAAATCTCAATTTTTTTAATATAAGTACATTATATATATAAGAGTATTTATGTTAGAATTACATTGAGATGCATGAACTAATTGTCCAGTAAATAATCAAGATATTTATTTGTTCTATATCTTTGTAGCTCATCAGTGAATCACAATGATTGATGAATTTGTATACAATTTATTTTGAAATTATTTTGAATATTTAAAGTACTTATAAAAAAAAATATAAATTTTTTAATCATTTAAAAAATTTTAATTTTTAACAATAAAAATAAAATTAATAAACTACAAAAATGTAATCTTATTCACACAACTTTCATATATAGTATATCGTTTGTTGGAAGGTTTTGTAAATATTAAACATACTTCCAAATTTAATTTTCTTTGCAGGGATTGTACGTCTAATACATCCGTAAAGAATATTAAAAGTAAAATCATATTCAAACAATATCGCTCTTTTTTTTTATAATTATAAAATTAATTTGAATAAAACGCTATTTTTTGTACATTAATTTTTAGCGTTAATAGAGATAACAAGTTTTGTTGTAAACAATTTTACTTGGAGGCATAAATTATGGTATTCAATCTCTCCTGTATGGTATAAAATTTTATTTTCTATTGTATCATATGCATTCAAAAGAAATACTTGCAAGCTGGAATGAACAGCATTTTCCGCAGAATAGAAATTTTTGTGGCGGCAAGGCCAATCTAATTCTGAAGGGACGTTACGTTGCAAAAACTATCTTTGGAAATTCTTTAATGAGGACTTCTTTCTACCTGCTGAAATAGTTTCTAGTTTAGTATAATGTAAAAAAACGACAAACTTTGAAGAAATGAATGCGTTACAGATACACTTATAGAGGCATTGCTCTGTAATTTGTGAAACATTAATTAATATACCTGAGTGTTGTGGTTACGCTCAAAATATCTTTCTATTTTTATGAAGATAGGAAGCATGCGTATATTAATTCTGGAAGTAGTTGTCTGATTAATTATGAAAGAAGAACTACATTCGCGCTAATTGCCTTAATTACAACAACTAGGAGCGCTATACCATCACCGGCATCTGTTTCAAGTCTTGAGCGCTAGCAACCTTGCACAATGATGAATGTCTACTTAAAACACGGCAGAATCTCTGTGTCAAATTTCGAAATTTATTTTTGTCCGCAACACTGAATTGTGTGCTGTGGACGTCCCATTATTGTAGTATATACGTTCGCTACTGTGCGAAAGATGAAGATATATTAGGCGTAACCGAATTCACCTATAAAACGAGGTGCCATTACAACCTCACACAGGTGATTGCAAGGTGCTAGGATAGATAAATTTCAGCCCATAACTCTTCGGGACCGTTCTAAAGCTCGTCACCTTGTAAACACATAATATAATGTATACCTACTAAATATATAAATAGATATTCGGCAGGTCTTTTATGTGTTCAGAAAACAAGTTTTCAAATCGTTCCTGTACCAGCGTTCCTTCAAATTCTTATTGTTGTTTTATTTTATAACAGTGTTGACAAATAAGAATAATAAAATAAGAAATAGGAAACATGTTAATTAGTTTAAATTTTTATTTTTCATTTCTTTAAGGAGAAACAATAATTTTTGTGAGAGAATTAAAGTGAAAAAAAAAACATTAAACAGAAAAGCGACAGTGTCTTGTATCACAAATATACTTTTATTAGTATTAAATGTAATTTTTATTAGTAGGTGTATCGTTTCATGAAGGAAGCGCTACAATGTATCCTTTATAAGAAAGAGAATGCTATTGTAGAAATAAATTGTTATTCTTTTTAAATAAATTAATATCGAAAAATGTATACATTTGGGGAGGCATATAAATTTGTCCTATTACATTTACTTTATCATAATATTATGATAATAGACTTTATACGTTTAAGATTATTGAGTATATAAGATATCTCTTCAAGCCGTCGGATATATTTCTGTAGTGGTTAATTACGCTTCCTCCACGATATAACCCAAAATGAAAATATTGATAACATTTATTAATTGTAGCGCAAAACTAAGATTAATATATAAAATTGTACTTTGCTAATTAAATGATGTGCATTTGTACTTATTAAATAAATAGGCTGATAAATATTAACAGTGGTTTCCAAATTGAAAATGGATATAAAAAAATCTTTAAAAATAAAATGCAACAAGGATAAAGATAAAAAAATGTAATATTGCGATATAAGTGACGAAAGCAAAATAAATTTAAATATTACTGTATCAAAATTACAAGGTATATTCTACTGGTGGGAATAACAAACATAACTGTAAATCCATATAAACTCACCGACGCCTGCAACATGAATTTTTTTCATCCACGGATAAATCGTACGATCTCTATTCTCCTCGTCTTCTTCTTCTTCTTCCATCATTCCGGGTGAACCCTCCATCTGACCATCTTCTATGTCATCCGCATCCGAGCTGTCTTCTACATGGTGTTGTTGCTGCTGTGGCGGCGTTTGTTGTTGGCCGCTCTGTATATGTTGAGATTGCTGAGACAACGATTGTTGCGTTTGAAGATCAGGTGAATTGTCTCGGTGCAACTGACCCGAACCGGCTGGACTGCAGGCATTATTTTCATGCTGGTGATGCTGAAGGGCATCCGGCTGCTGCTGCACATGATTCTGCATTATAGATGGTGACAGAGGCGTGGATCCAAGGATAGTTGACGTCGGTACAGATGGTTGTTGCTGCTGCTGTTGTTGCTGTTGACTTTGTATTGACGACGGACACGTGAGCGGTGGTTGTTGAGCTTCCGGCGGCATCGCTAAAGCACCAACCGCGTGATGATGAGAATGTAAACTAGCGTGATGAACCGCATGCACTTGGTGATGAGGATGATGAGGCCCATAATATCCGCCGTATCCTGCATATCCTCCGTTTAATTGTACCGCAGAGGAAGCCCCATAAGGAGTCGACGCCGCTTGATGATGATGTTGATGATAGCCGTACTGTAGTTGAGATTGTGGATGGCTTAAATGATGACCACCGCTACCGCCTGAGAAGAATTCTGCTCCGGTCGAAGGTATATAATTACTCTGACTGTATTCCTCATTGGGAGGAAACTTTGGATCGACCAGCGAGGAAGTAGTGGCTAAATGATGATTTCCAGCTTGTTGTTGATGCTGATGGTGATGGTATCCACCGGTGGCGGATGGAAGGAAGGAATTCATGTTCCTGAGTACTTTCTTGTGAAAAACACGCACTCACGATAGTCCAAATGAATTTTAAACAACCGCACTTCTTGGTTCTTCTCTCTTATCTTGCTATCTGCATCAATTCTTTGATGCGGCACACCATTTCGAGTTCATATAATATTCATTCTCAGGCTTACACTGCACGGCACTGTGCTATGGTCCATCGTCCACACCTCACCGTCTCTTGCGAAAAGGGGTGACGTTTTCTCGAAAGGAGGAAAAGAGAGAAAGAAAGAGAGGGAGAAAAGAGAAAAGAAATGGAAAGAGCGGGGCCACAACGAGCACAGGACTCCCGGTGGACAGCTGCTTATTCTCTCCTCTCCTTCCGCCACTTTCGCGATCCTCTACGACCTCGTTCGCTCCTTCCCGCCCACCGGAGCCCAATTACCATACCACGTGACCACAAAACCGACCAATCGGAGCTGCTTCTAGTCTGCGACCATGATGGATAACCACGGCACGCATGCAACACGTGAGTGGCGCCGCGAGAACCACTGCGGCAGGTGCAGCAACTTCTTGCTTCGCTTCGCTATTTCACGATTGTCATCGGGGAATCCGTAGACACACTTGTAATTTATTAATTTTTATGCATGTCTCCAAGTGTCTTGTTCGTAATATAATACACTACACTTTTACATAAACTTTCACTTCTTATTCACATTATCGGCTTAATGCGAGTATCAAACTGACTTTTCTGCAAACAATTCTGATAAGTCAAGCGTTTCCATATGAATCATTTTTTTTTTTTTTAATAAACGAATATGTTATCTCCAAATTACACTTCAGTCACTACTACGTTTTGAACTGTTAATGATTTCTACTGTAAATATAAAGATTTAGTCAGACGTGAAGTTTCGATGGAAAGCTCTGAAAGTGAGCTCGTCGCGCGTCAGCAGAAACTCGTCTGGCAACTCTGGTTTGCTTCCAACTCCCTCCAGCTCCGTTCGCGCCGGTTGGTTTTGAGCCGATGCGGAGAGCCGCGTCCCCTCTTTCTCGTCATGCGTCTTCTCTAGAATCATCCCCACTCCGCGGCAGCATGAGACCAACCCCTGCCACGGAAACAGTGGATCTTGTGCCCTTATGGGGCATACTCGAGGGTACCTATATAACCGTGCAGTCACTCCTACATATTCCCCTAACCCGCCTCCATGCTTCTGAATTCATCTTATAGCCAGAGTTAATGCTAAGAGAAACGGTGGCAATGAACGTTAATGCTGTTGATATCGAATATCGTTGCGAGAACAATCGTGATACTAATTCAGAACTACTTGTCGTGACCAGCAGGTGTTACTATAATCGCCCATTATAGCTCAATTTGCCAATATTATATGAAAACTGATGATTATATGAAAACTGTTAATTGATCTCTATTAAGTCTCTTCCCTATTAAGTGGATGTAATTTAATATCTGAAGTTGCTATTATAATGAAATATATTTATCAATATTAATTGATATTCATACAAACAAGTTAAATATATTTTTTTTGTATCTATATACTCTATTAAGTAAAAATAGATACATCAATTTTATACTAAATTATTAGTACAAAACAAGGAGAAATGAGTAAGGGATAAATGGATATGTGCTATTGTTAAATTAGCCATCTTCAATTTTATAATTAATTAACACTCAAGTGATATGTTACGTAAGACGAGATTGGCTAAATTAATAGTAATAGATCTGCCATTCGATTACATTCTGCTCATATTAATACATTGGTGTCTCGGCGTACTCGGTCAAGTACGTCTACTCGCGATCAGCTGCGTGGCATAGAGAATATAAAACGCCGAGTCATTACACAAAGAGCATACTCACTGTGTTTTGCCTTGGTACGACAATACAGCACGGTAAATTTAAGCTACATTGACTGTGTGCTGTATAAACGATTCAGGAAATAACAGTATATTGTAGAACGGTATTGTAGAACAAAAGCGACGTAAGGCCAATATTAGTTTGGTATGAATTACGTAAAAATTTTAGTTTAAAATTTATACTTTTGGCCAAAAAGCCATTTTTTATTGTCGACAGTTCTTTAATTAATGTCAGATACGCGCCAAATAAAAAACATAGAAATAATTTAGGATTGAACATTTTCAGGAAGGCTGAAAACGTATCGCGCGTTTTTACGAGATCTGTCTTTCTCTCTTGAGTTAGTTCTTCGTTTACCCGGATACGCCACGGCTTATTTCTATTTTTCTTATGGCCACTTCATGTCGCTCCAAGCAGGAGAGCGGAGCTTTGAGTGGAATCTGGAAGAGTCCAGAGGGGTTGAAGGGGCCGCTGAATGACGTAGAGAAGGCTAGAGGGGGTTGTCTTCTCGTTTTGCGACACAACCTCCTCGTCTTTATCACCGACGACGCTCGGGAACTGCTGTCCTTCTCTCTTTCCTCATCCACCGCCATCTTACGCCATCTCTACTTTCGTCGTCTCGCTCCTTTCCTCCGGTTCTGCTCCGAGTCTTCTGCTCTTGTCTTCCGGCGAAACACGATCAATCACTTTTCCCAGTCTGCCGGCATGACACCCCCTTTACACCCACGGCTACCCTCGAAGAGGGCCTGCTTCGTCAACGACGAGTCCTTTCGGCTACCGGACGAATGTGTGATCATCCAAGTGACGATTATCGTGAGATCACACACGTAGGTCTGTCATATCACTTTATGAATTTTGTTGTCTACCAGAGGATTGTCGATGTTTTGACATCCAAAACGAATTATGTTTCTGAGAAGTTGTAATGACATTTTAGAGATGTATCAAATATCGTTAATATTAATGAATTTTTAAACAATATAATTGAGAAAAATCTGTTTGTTGAAGTTATTAGGTAGATTTGTTACATTTAAATATTTTAGAGTCGGACTAAACATTACGATGACAAAAATGCGCTTTTTAAATCATTGGTTTTAAACTATAACATAATTCTCCTCTCTC
>NW_017305988.1:1490400-1504914 GCF_001594115.1 Trachymyrmex septentrionalis | reverse complement strand
CCCCTCTCTCTATAAAAACCCGCTTGGCAAGAATTCTTCGCGGATTCAAGATTTAAAGAGTTCAACGGACTTGCATCATGATAATGATAAATGAGGACGAAACAGTTTACGATTTAATATCAATCTTGGCCAAGGCTGGTGCTTATTATTGCCCATTAGTAAAGTTTTAATAACGCAATACGGTGCTCGGACGGGGGTGGAACCGTTGCGATTTATCATTTTCATCGCTTTATTAACGGCGTTTCAGTTATATTCAACTTGTTGATCGCTTATGAAAGAGGAACATCGTCTCTGATATTGAAGCTGCGCGAATTTGCGTTTCCGGGATTATTTTTAGCGAGGTCCAACTGATTAATCATCTCTACCAGAAGCAGAAAACTGCAGACGAGATATTTCGAGGGAAATTAATATGATTAAAAAAAAAATATATAATGATTGAAGTTTTATTTCTACAATTATAATAAGTAGTTTATAGAAAATATAATACATGAATGCATTTGGTGAATAATATAATAATTGTTGTTTCACTTCGCAAAATTGTAGAATAAGTCAGTCTTCAAAGAAATCATAATTTAATCTTTGTTACATTCTTTGGGGAATTATCGATCAATGATTCGTTCTAAATTCAAAGTACGTTCAAAATATTTGCGAATCAATATAATTCTATGATGATCGATAGATCTTTTGGGGAAAATCATGCGCGATACATCTTACGCGTAGCATTTCAAATTTTGAAATTTAGAAAATGTGAATGTTTTTCACATTCGTTCTAACTCAAGGTGTTGGCAGCGGATCTGTCCAAGGTGAGAAACATGAGTCTCTGGAGATTCGCTTTCGCTGCTGAGTCACGATCTCGAGCTTGCCGACATGAAAAGGGGTCCATGTTCCCTTGGGGACATCCAGTATACATCTGATGCCTTAGATGCCTTCCGAATGTCCTTCAAAACTGTTTCTTTTTTTACGTATGCTTGATTAGACAATATACAAATATACACAAATATTTTGCAATTTTCTTCAATATGCAAAGAAAAATATAAAAAGTTAATTATTTTACCAAAAAGTTATGAGAAATAATCATAACATATCACTTTTGCTGTTGAAATATAAACGCGTTTTTATAAGTTTAATAAGTTTTTTTTAAATATATTTTTTTTTAAATATAATTACAAAATTTGTAGATAATTATTTATAAACCGCAATTTATGGTCAAAAAAATAATTTGTTAAAAAAAATATTTCTATAAAAAGTATCGCGCGAAGCGACAATAGCTCGACGAGCGGCATTGACGCAAAGTCACGTTGATGGCAATGAACATGACATCTTTCATCAGGCAACTGGACGAATACCCCAAGTTCGATGTCTGAAGCAGCATGTGAGTGAAAGTGTCAGCTGTAAGTCATTTCTTGGCCAACAGTAGCCCCACTTACAGGATGGGAGAAGATGAAGAGTCACTAGAAGCGCGATAATTATCGACTGGGCATTGCAGTAAAGATGTTAACGCGACCTTCGATCTGTAACCTCGTACAATTACCACCTGACATCGCCGCTTGAAAGCAATTTGCATATACAACGCACTTTTCCAGCTTCCTTGAAAAGATAACGGAAAATAAAAAAGTGCCTGTAGCCGTTTATGTCGACGACGCATGAAGAGATGCAAAAGTGGCTCGTTACCTTTGCAATTCGAAGCGTCGTTAGCGCCAATCCCTCTTGACAATCTTGACACTCTTCCTCAAACAAATCCGGGGTCAACTAACGCGAGGACATACGGAATGTGTGGTTTGCACAGGCGTAGCTGAAACTACTGAAAGCATTAAAACTGTGCTTAAGTTTTTAAAAACGATGCTTTTATTTGCAATTGCAAATTCGCTTAATAAATACTTACAAATTTTTCTAATAAAATGTAGATTCATCATTATTACACTAACAGCAATAATTAATGAGACAATACATAAGTTTTTTACCATGACCTTGTTTTATACACATATATACATGTAAATTACATAATAATATTCTATATTTATTCTAATTGTTCTTTAATTTTATGCTGACCAAAAAATCCAAAATCAATAAATTTTTAAATATATCATACACATAAATATATTATAAATGGTGATGGATGCATATAACTTTAGCATTGTCAGTTGTTTTTATTTGCAACAGCAGCAGCATTGCTTGCCGAAGAGACGGCATTTACGGGAACACATTTACACAGGATGCTGTTGATTACTGCCTGAAGCAGAAAGAAAGAAGGAGGTAAGGAGGTTAAGGTCGTTTGCTACCCATGACCCTGGCAATTACCATACGACACCCCGGTCTTCCGTTTCAAAAGCAGTTTGCACACTCTATGAATGTTTTGGTATTGTTCGGAAAGAATAGGTCAGGCTTTCAGATGATTGGCAGATGATGACCTAGAATCTGTCTCACTATTAATTGTTTTCAAACGGTCCGTTTGCGTGGGACTTTGACATAGCATGCTTTGACAGATCCTTTGAATAAAGGGCATTTCAATGTTATTGACTACAATAACCCTAGTATGAATGCCAACAGAATATATAAAAGATCTTTTTTACAATGAAAAAAAATGTAAAAAATTTTAGAAAATTTTTAATCTTCAAATTACAAGAACTTTATAAAATTTTTGTTATTAAATATTTCTTTTACTATAAATAAACGAGTCTGTTGCATCTAAAAAATAAATTATGAAGAATTACCAAAGTCTGCTTAAAATAATGTACGATTTGTTAATATATATTTTTATTATAATTTTTTCGATTAACTTCGTTATTCTAACATATTGCAAACAAACTTAAAGCTATTATAATAGATGTCTGTCTTTGTACATAAACAGTAAATATGTACATTAAAAACAAGAACATGAATCCACAAATAAGTATACAACAAATCCTCTTATTCTTAAAATATATTTACAATACTTATAATAAAGATATTGTTCAAGACATTAATGCAAGCAGTATCAGTGGGAATACATTTTTATTTAGTTCATTATGTACGAATAAATATGTATCTTTATAATATTATATCTTGTATGTTGTGTTATTTGTTAATAATTGACAATTTGAAAGAACAATTAATCATAACATTTTCTTATATTGCAAAGTTATTAGAATCTTCTATAGAAAAATAACTAGCCAAATCTTTGTGACATTAAAATCAAACAAAGAAACAAAAAATTACATTTTATAGATATTTAAAGTATTATATAAAAATACTTACGTTAGAATTATTTTAATCGGGTACTGAAAGGAGTTAAAATTAAAAATTGTACTGTTGTGTGATAAATCGTTACTTTAATTTTTTATTTCTAATAAGAAAAGATCAATATGTATTTGCACAAATCACAATACAACATTTTTACTTATTTGTTAGCAAATTTAATTTCAGAGCTAATATTTATTGTAAACTCTTTTCAAATACATGCATTTGTGGGTCTTGCTTTTCTGAAAACGAAGAAACAGCACTCTGGAAAAGTGTTGTTGCAGAAGGTAAGTGCAAAGGGATGTCCCGAAGGCACGAAGGTTTCGAGAACGGGAGACGAAGAAAGAGCACACGGCAGTGAGAGGCTAAGATTAATGGATTTGTATTGTCGGCATTTTTTCAAGCGTTTTAGAAACACTTTTGAGACCAGGAGAGCATCTCATTTTTCAAAAATTCCAGCTCGCGTATGGGCCTTACAGAGAATTGCAATCGATTCGCTTCACATTAATGATTTCGAATTAAACCGTGATCCTTTCGCACAGGTAAGTCACACACGTGATATGCACATAGTCATGCGTTAGACTGTTTAAAAATAGATATTGATAATCGTGACGTCAATTTCCTATATACAAGCAGCGCACAATGTTTGCGGACTTACGTAATTTGTGATAGTAAAACTTTATTTTTGTTAGATATTTTACTGTTCAAAACTAAGTCAGTTCAAATTTTTTGACTGTGTCCCAAAGGCTTTCATAGTTTAGAAATCAGAAGATTATCCTTCCAACAAACAAGTCTCAAGAGACTGCCTGTCACTGTTCATGTCGAAAGCTTCGTGATGTGCTATTTATGTGCTATTTAGTAGCAATTTAAAGATTTATGACAAATCACGAAAGCTAGGCAAAGTAGGATAGCATAGCCGATCAATGTGAAAAATGGTAAGAAATACGACAAAAGCGGAATAGGATGAAGTTGGCGCCTTGGGACCTTCGATCCTTCTTACGAGAAGGCGAAGATAGAAGTTACAGCAGCTGATGAGCCGTAACCGATGGACGCACAATAACCCTCCGTAAGCAGTACCGCTATCTTTCATTCCCCTTTTGATACTCCTATCGACCTTTATCTTACCTCAACTTCGCTTCCTAACTGCATAAGAAAATTCTCAACAACCCGATTGTGCGCTTCGCAATCTTACCACTCCTGATGCAATGTGTCAATCGATATAGCGTACCTACATTCTTATATACAGTCGATCAATGAACCTTGATATTCAGCGAGTTTATTGCAACGCGCATTATTTTTATAATTAAGTTCTTTGTCATATTGATTGATATTATCGCACAGCTTGTATTTATTATTGTCACATATCGTGTCCAAAGATCATCGAATATTTATTGCTCCGATCATAGATATTAGAAAATAAGAAAATAAGCTGTTATTTTAATAAAAAACGAAATAATTTAATATTAAGTAAAAATTAAAAAATTGTAATTATGAGATAAATAAAAGTGTGAAGAAGTATAACATAGTATTTTAAAATCAAAATTTTTTTTCTGAGAGAAATATTGTGAAATATACACATATGTACAAAATCTAAATTTGGATTCAATATTTTTTAATAAACAGATATTCATTAGAGTGCAAATTTTAACATTAAATATTTTAAATTATGTTTTAAAATAAACTTTGTTAATAGTAGTTAAGATTAAAATATTTGCAAAATAAAATATTGGATCTTCTTACTTCTTCATACCTTTATTTATCTCATAATTAAAATTTTTTAATTTTTACTTAATATTAAATCATTTCGTACTTAATGTATATGTTTTTTTATCATCAATATCTTCGTTTCGAATAATTTTTCATTCTAACAAGGCAAAATTTCTTTAATGATTTCTTTCTCTTTTAGAATGACATTTTTCTTTGTAAGAAAAGAAAGAAGAAAATATTTTGCACAGTAATAAATCAACTATTTAACTTTTTGACTACAAAGAATGCCGAACCCTTTGATTTCATAGTGGTGTGTTAGCTGCCCTACACTATACATTATACAATAGTAACTGAATATTCACTATATGACTTTTTATTTCATTATAGTTTCTATGACAGAGAGATTATCTAAACATTGAGCACTTTTTCTTTTTCCTTTTCTTAATCCTTTTCTAGAAAAGAATCCTTTTTCTTAGAACCTTTTTCTTTAGAATTTCGAAGTCTGTTTAAAAGCTGTGTGATCTTTATTAAATGCCTTAAAATGATTTAAAATGCTTTAAATGATTTAAATTTCTTTTTTTATTGGCAAAAGATTTTTTAAATCGGTTAAATTTGTTTTTAATATGTTGTTGAATATTAATATAGGAAACATATTTAATTACATTAAAAATATAAATCTAAGGAACATGTATTTTTAAAACACTTATTTAAAAGAAGATAAAATAATTTTTTTAATATTTAAAAAATTGTATTGTTAAAATAATAAATTTGTTTTGTAAGAGATGGTTGCTTTTGTCTACAAATCGATTGCCTACATTTTTTATGTGAGATGGCCCTCATTTCGCGTGGAAGGTTGTGAGCCACAATGTATGTAGGCAATCGACCTGCAGGCAATAATACATGTAGGCAATCGAGCTGTAGGCAATACTGTAGGCAAAAGTAACTCTGTTTCTAAAATTTTTATTTGTGCGCAAAAATGTATGTAGGCAATAGAACTGTAAGCAATAATACTTGTAGGCCATAATACATGTAAGCAATAATACATGTAGGCAAAAGTAATTCTGCTTCTAAATATTTTATTTGTGCGCAAAAGTGCATGTAAGCAATAGAGCTGTAGGCAATAATATATGTAGGCAAAAGTAACTCCGTTTCTAAAATTTTTATTTGTGTGCAAAAATGCATGTAGGCAATCGAGCTGTAGGCAATAATTTTTGTGTGCAAACGAACTGTCGTTGCAAAAGTAATGTAGGCAAACAATACTAGGCAATCGATTTGTAGGCAAACGGGATCCCCCCGTTTTGTAATATCTTATTATATATAATTGTTTTCATTATATAATGAAACAGATTTGCTTCACGATATAATAAAAATAATGTTTAGAAAATATAAAACAATATACACATATAGGACAGAGTTGCCGAATGCGTATTGGTCGTCTAAATCATATCTCATCAATATTATTAGTTAATATAGGCAATATTTAGTGACAATAATATAAAATACATAAGAAATGAGTGATATAGACAAAAATATAATAGTACATCTACATCTTGTTTTATGGATATTAATGGCGTTTTAAAAGCATTTAACAAATTGAAGGACTCTTTCTATAGAAAATAAATAATAATAAATAAAGGGCAAAGTAAGAGTCAACACATTTCTTTAAAAAAGCCACAATCAAAAGAATAAATTACAAATAAAGAAAAGTAAAATTAAAGAAAATATATAATAAAAAATAAATAAAAATTTAGTTTAAATACAAAAATAAATTACAAGTTTTGACTACCAGATTGAGCCCTCTTCAGCATTAACATATCGAAAAAATTGTAGTACAAAATCAACGTTTTAAAAAATCAGGTACATTTGAAATTAATTTTTAATTATGTATGTGATAACAATGCGATCATCCAATTTTATTATAAATTTTTGTATTTTTATAAAAGAAGATTTATTGTAAAATATTTTACATTTACTGTATATATATATTTGAGATCATTGTAAAGATTAAATTTTTACAAAATCCATAAAGAAAATATACGCATTCGGCAACTCTCTCCTACACACACACACACACACACACACACACGCGCGCGCGCATACACATATACACACACTCTCTAAATCTCGTGGAGTAAAATCTTACTCACAGAAACTGAAAATTTAGTTTGTCTTGAAAAAAAAAATGAAAATATGGCTACTCTTGTTCAAGACAGATTTTCACTCTTTTTAAAGTGAGATTTACTCTTTTGGAATGAGATTCACTTCGAAGGAGTGAAATCTCAATCCTTTTTCTGGAGTAAGGTTCCATCTACCCTGATATACATTCCAAAAAACGAATTGAGGTTTCACTCCTTTGGAATGAATCTTATTTGAAAAGAGTAAATCTTGCTCTAAAAAAAGTGAATATCTGTCACTCTTGAACAAGAGTGGCCGCATTTTCACTTTTTTTTTCAAGACAGGCTAAATTTTCAGTGAAATTCTTTTCGAGTGAAATTTTATTCCACAAGATTTAGAGAGTATATTATATAACAAACTATATATATAATATTTTTTTAATCAAATGCTACGAGAGCCTGACACATTATGTGTATAAAAAAATGCAAAATTTCTTAATTCAATTTCTTGAAATGAATAATTACGTTTTGTTCACTTTGCTTTATTCAGAGAAAACTTTAATATTTTCCCTGAAAGTTTGATAAGTCTATCGAATGCTATGCTCGCCCCCACTTTTCTGCCCTTTTTCGGCAATCTTTAATCATTCAAAGTGAATCAATCACCTATCTAGAGGCTTGCAATCGCGCCAGTCACTCTCCAGCCACCGTCACCCGGAAAACTTCGGTGTCCCTCATACCCAAGTTCACTCGCAGACTCGACACCAAATGACATTATCAAAAGCGAACATTTACTATCGTTCTTCTTTTCCTATTCTTATTCTGCAGATTATAATAATAAAAAAAAAAAACGAGATAAATATAATTCAGGAAAATAGTTTTTCTCGTTATCTTATAACATGTAATATTCTTCTAAAGCAAAAATTTCGATTCTTGCTTAAAATTATTCATATTTGACTATAATTGGTATTTTAACTTAATTAATTATTAAATTTGTTTGTATTTTATACCGAAACCTTTATAAGACAATATTGGGCATTTATGTTTTGTCTAAGTTTTCATTACAAAAAAATATTTCAATTTGTTTATCAAAAAAGGATGTTTCGAGAATATACGACAGAGTACGTCAAAAAAATGAAAAGTTTCCAAAATTGCACAAGTAACTTCAAAAAATTATAAAATATAAGAAGCGAATTATATAAATAAAAAAATGTATACATACATTATTTAATCTACATTTAATATAAGCAAAATATGCGGAGAGAGAGAGAGAGAAAGAGAGAGAGAGTAAGAGAGAGACAACTTGTAGAATATCGGATCGAAGAAAATCGTATTACGGGCATTATCCCCTCACAAGAGCATTCGTATAAACGTACATTTTATTAAAAAGGGCTATGCTATATAGGGCTATGTGAATAAGGGAATTGTGTTTTAAATGGATAAGAGAGAGAAAAAGTCATACGCTTTCGTCTCCTTCGACATTTTAGCCCCATAGATCCTATGTTCACGAGATTTCGTGTTCTCTCTCACAGTCGATCCCGCTGGAGAGAACCAATCAGCGATCCCTCAAAACCCTCTTGCACCCTGCAGCCCGCAGCCACGCCTGCCAATATAGGGTAGGTACCCTCGTCAGATCGACCCTTATCCTTTTTACCCGCCTTCCTTCTTTTCTCTTCTCCTGCTGGACCCAACTCATTTCGCAAAATGGATTCCGTCTGGTTGTTTTCAGTGATGGACCACCATGTTTGTAACGTAACGTTGCAAGATAAGATTTATAATGCAATAATCAGTTTTATATTATTTAATTTTATTATCTAAATTAAATTATGTTATTTATAATAAATAGAACGTCTGTTTTATCGAATAAAACTAGTTATCGGCTTACAAAAATTTAAATAAGTATAATCAATATAATTTCTATTAATAGAAATTTTTATACTATAGTAAAAAATAAATGATAAATAAAAACTTTGATTATATATAGAATAACATCACTACACACACTTACCATGCTTATTTTTCTATTAAATACAATATTTAATTCTTTAAAGAAAATATGCAATATTAATTTATAAAATAAAATTTTTAATATACATTAATTAACGCTATTCCTCATTGTTACCATAAATATTATTCGTTACAAACGTGTATGCATGTAGTAGCATAGAACGCTAATACTAGTTATCCGTAGTATTAGTGAATATAATTTTATATAAGATACATGAACTGAATAAGACTCACCTAATTTATTTTATTCTTTTTTAATTCTATTTATAGGGATATTAAAACTAAGTGAGAATAAAATCTTTATTTCACACACTTACAAAAATAAAATATATCTTCTACATAGAACATTTGTAAATAAAGAAAAATATTTTTAAACTTTGACACATTGAATCTTATTACATGTATATGAATATAAGACCCAAATAAAAAATAAATTAAAAATAATAAAGAAACTGTATATAAACATTGTCTTTCTAAATTAATTTTAAAGTTTATTAGTCATAAAAAGAAAATTCCTCAGGACAGACTCTACTTTTAAATATTATAAATAAAGATATAAATACCTGAAAGATGAATCTAATAAAAAAGGAGAAAAAAATTGTCAATAAAAAGCTAACGCGGTTAACGGTACAAAATTTTATTATGTATTCTGAACTAAAGTGCAAACGTTTTGATCAACAATTTTTGGTTTTTTTCAATGCAAATTACATGAATGTGTGTAAAAATTATTACTAATACATAATATAAATAAATATTCGAGAGATAAGATAATGACATATCAGCAGCGCATGGTATCTTGCATAATGATCATCTTATTACTACGAAAGTCTGAGTTTTAAATAGAATCCATAAAGATTTTCAATATTATAATTATCTTTATCATTTGATCTATAATTAATCTTTTAATCTTTAGAAGTTTTTACTAATTTCTATGCTTCTTAAAAATTAGCAGCATTGAAAATCATTATTCTTTAGTACGTAAACTCCACACATGTGGCGATAACAATGGCAATACAAGAATTACATAAATAAAATAATTTATACTTATTTCAGAAAATCGATTTGATATTTTTCAATAGCTAGGAAGTTGAATAATATAATGTATTATAATAAATTATAAAATAATATGTGTGTGTGTGTTTGATCAACTTTACAACGAATTACTATAAAAATGGCTCATGCATATACTTTGCCACAATTTAAATTTTTATTGTATTAAACAAACACACACACACATGTTGATGCCGATTCTAATTCTTTTCCCCTTTTTATTTACTTCCTGTGACGTATCTTTAAATATAGTATATTCTAACTAGGTAAAGTGCGTTTTAAATTCTAAAGTAGGCCTTATTTAACTCATGCTGGATCTTATTCAGCTAATATAGCTTATAAAATTTATCATACATATAATAAATATGTATAATAATAAAAATTTAGTTATAATTTCGTAATAAATGGCACACATACATATACATATAATAATTGCTATGGCTATACAAAATTCAACACTCGATTTTTTAACTATCTAGACTCAAAATTCTTGGTAATGAATTTATTAAATTCTCTATGCATTTAAAAATATGCATAGTTTGATAATAATAACAGAATTATCTCATAAGCATATTTATTATTCACTCTCGGAGAGTACAAAGTTAGGTCTCGAACCACCGCGTAGATAAACGGACGTGACGATAACCGGTGACCATTTCGATGTCTACCGAACAGCCGATGAAGAAGGCAGATGAAACGTACGAGTTATAATAATCCGTGATAGCAACGGTGGCGATGTCGAGGAGCGGAGGAGCGGCTGTGCTGTCACAAAGGCATGCGCCACCCACCTCGACCTGGACGCTCACATCGTTAATCAACTGCAGCGGGACCCCGTAACTTTCGAGGTACCGATCCACAGGTATGGCTTCACCTCATTCTTCCTCCGATCTCGATATCTCCACCCAAACGTGTGGTGTCAG
This sequence comes from Trachymyrmex septentrionalis, assembly GCF_001594115.1. Classification (NCBI taxonomy): domain Eukaryota; kingdom Metazoa; phylum Arthropoda; class Insecta; order Hymenoptera; family Formicidae; genus Trachymyrmex; species Trachymyrmex septentrionalis. The sequence continues at coordinate 1,493,903 of NW_017305988.1, read as the reverse complement.
ATAGCTAAATATGATTCAGGGTTAAAGCGAATTTTATTTTTTAATTAAACTTCACTTGTTCGCGAATGCTCGAGTTTCTGCAAAGCGTATTTAATCTTTATTAAAATTCTCTATTCCCTCCTGCCCGCCATATTATAAAATAGCTTCCATTTTTGCTTAACGTGTAGATATGCAAGTGATGAGTAGCAGTGTAACAGATATTACGACGGCAGTCACGATAAACGTGGCGTACGTGAAACGCCGCATAGGATTAAGGGATTTACAATCTATTATTACGAAGAAAGCCTTCGTAGAAAGCGCAGAAAGAAATGGCCCCAGTTGGCGTACAGTGCTTTTAAGGGGCTGAGAAAAGTACGAAATACGAGGGTTTTCCTTTTCTATGGTGGCACCCTTCTATGATATTCCCGTATAGCGGCCCCTCTTCTTCTATAAAGGGATGTACAGCGAGATCGAGCAGGATGGAAGCAGATTAGGGAACTGGAATGAGGGGTAGAAGCGAGCCAACCCCACCGCCGCTTAGCCAGCAACCCTCTTTCTTTCCCCCAGAAAGCTTCGAGGTTGGCTCAAGGAACGCGACGTAACAGGAACGAACCGGGAGTGAAAGGGGAAAGGGGAGCAGAATGCACAGAGATGAAGGAGGAATAGAGAGAGAGAATGTAAGAGAAGTAAGGGAGAGAAAAGGGGAAGAGGGGAAGAAGAGGAGAAGGAGAGAGAGAGAGAGAGAGAGGGAGAGAGAGAGAGAGAGAAAGAGAGAGAGAGAGAGCCATGCCGACGCTGCTGCTAGTCAAACCAAAACTCGGCATGATTAATGATCGGTGAGAGGCAGAGCGCTGCTTCAAACAACAAACTTTTCCCAAGGAACGCTGGAGAATACAAGAAAAAATATATAAGAAAGAGGGAACTCTCTTTCTTCGCATCCACCCTTCAGACCGGCTAATACCCTCCTAGACCTCCGTCTCGTTCTCGTCTTCCCGTTTTCTCGCTCCCTTCCTGCAATCGCATCCTTTGCTTTTCTCTCTCTCTTACTTTGCTCTTCGTAGCTCTGACAGCCTTTCATTTCTTTCCTCTTTTCTTTATTTCTTTCCTTTCCATCTAGATCTCTATCCTTGTCTCCTCCGTTCCTCGTCCTCGTCTCTTCTGAAGGCAACTCTCGAGAAATGGTCACCAGCGACTCCACGTCTCTTTCCTTCTATTCGTATTCTCCACTATTACGGTTCTGTGCGAATAGTCGGGATAATACCGAGTGATCTGGCTACCGTAGAATCACGTAGAGCGCTTGCTATACATGCTAGTTTTAATATAAATACAAAGGAATAATATCAAAGAAATTTCTCTGCTAAGGTCATAACAAATTTTCTTCTATTTTCCACATACAAAGAGGATCCCTCTCTCTCTCCCTCTTTCTCTCTCTCTCTCTCTCTCTCAACATCATTTAACATTTATGTACTCGGAATAATATGGTAGTTGGTAGATATATATATTCTTGTACAGGATTGCATCAAACCTGTAACACCTCACACCAACATCACGATATAATGTTTATATGAATCTTGTCATATATCGGACCTGCCATGATTAGAAATGGAATTCAGTATTTGATTGAGCATAATGGTAGGTAGATATTAATAACACTAGTTACGTTCGATTTCCGTGGTGAAAAGTCCAAATGCCGCGCAGCGAAACTGGACAGCCAAAGCTGGCAACGTGCGTCGATAGCCATTCAACCATGGTTCAGGGCAACCTGGACTGTTGCATGACCAGCGGTCTGCCCGAGTCTAGACTTGGGCGCGAATATGCTTGGTCATCGGCGGCTGGACGAGGGAGTTCAGCGCCTAACAGTAACTTTCTCTCTCTTTCGTCCGTATCGACGTAACAGTATCTCCTTCTCATTTCTTCCTCTCCTCTTCCGTATTTACGTACCTAGTATCACGTGCGTATAACCGTCACGGCGACGGAATAATAGCACTTATTAGCCCGCTACTATTTGCTGCTGATTCACTTGATGAGCGGCATCCTCAGTCGACACGTCTTATTGTGATACCAATCATTTGCCTTTCCACGGCGGCAGAGATCCAAAGGAAAGCCTCAGCGATAATTCTTTTTTTTTTAATTCCTCTGATTATCCCCTTACGATTTATGTTTATAAACAAATAGCAGAGAATGTTAGAGATAAACACGCAAATGTATCTTTGGGTGGTCCAATTTTTTTTTTGCTTATCTTCTGTCCGTAAATAAAATCTTTACGTTTACTTCACTATATGTTAAGATAAAGAAAGTGTAGGATCATTTGGGCCCGAAGCAAATAATTTTGGATGACTTTGTAGTGTACAATCTGTATGATTAGTACACTATGAAGTCCTAAATTGAAGTCCTAGTAGAGACTTTGTATTTCTATTAGTTGTTGTAAGACAGAGGTTCACACACATTTGTATTATACTTCAAATAGGATGCTTTAGAATTTAGATGAAGTTTTCACAGCTGTAGGTCAAGAAAAAAGATAAAAAAAAAAGAAAAAAAAGACATAAAAATGATGAAATATACTCTAATTGTTAAACTGTTTGGTCACTCTATCGGTTTCGCTAGTAAGAGATAGTAATAGTTTAACATTATAGAACTTAGCCATTTACACACTATTCATTTGATGATGTTCATTCTTGCACAGTACCGATAGCGATGTCAATTTAAGCAAAGTAAGAAGCACCTTATTCCACTACTCATAGTTGGTTCTCCATGGAGACGCAGAGAAGAAGCCGACTATAAAGCGCGAGATGCACGATGACTAAGGGCAGACACCGTAAGTCACTCACAAATTGAATTAAACGCAACTCTAAAATCGTGACACGGCGCAAACAATCAGTGTCTATTCATTGTCGGTAGTCGGGAAAGCCCAATCACTGTCTTGCACGAAAATTGAGAACTACGATTTATGCAATTTACCATGCTTAATAGTCATCTCGAACATTTCGATATAATCTCTTGTTTATTATAATAATTAGTAAGCGGTCTGTTACATTAATTAATCATTGCTTTAATCTTTTCAATATATTTCAACGTATTTTTATGTTTATTTTTTATTATTTTACTAACAGCGCAATAAAGCAGACAAAAAAGCATATTGTGTTTAAAAAAATACTGCTGTGTCCAATTTTTAAGGCAAGGTAACATATGTATAATCCACATATCAATTAAAAGAATAGATCAAAAAGTAATTCCAAATAACTTTTTGATTATAAATTATTTATTTAGTTTAACAAATAATATTTTTAAACATAAAAATACATTATTTTGTTTGTTAATTTAAACTATAATATTCATAAATAAATACTATATCGCACATTTATGTTTAACGGCTCTTATTTGTTGCAAATATCTTAGTTCAGATTTTTTTTAATTAAGCTAATTTTTAATTTTTATTTTATATTACTCGCTTTGCATTGTGTTGTTGTGTCAAAATAACACATGTAATTCACAGTGAAATTTTGCAAGATCTACACACACACACA
>NW_017305988.1:1482116-1490300 GCF_001594115.1 Trachymyrmex septentrionalis | reverse complement strand
ACACACACACACACACACACACACACACACACACACACCACACACACCACACACATCACTTCTGAAGTGTCTTAATAGTTTCAAATATTTCTCAGTTAAAAAAATATTACTAATAAATTATATAATATGTACATGAATACATCAAACTAAAATATTTACACATATATAAACAATACATCACGCGTAAGAGTTAGATGACAATTATAGAGAGAACTATATATGACATCTTAAATATTGTGGTAATTATACATTAGTACGTTTTAAAAACAATCTCATGTTATTTCTTTCTCTCTTCTCTTACATATGACACAATCATACGTACGCTTACATGTACAATGCTATATGGATTGTTTCTTTGTCCAACCGGATGTTCTGATATTGGTAACAGCGCATATTGTGCTGATCTACTCTTTATTTTCGATCGATGATGTATTAGACAACGTATAATGTTTTAGTACACCTACAATGCTTGGCAGACGGGGCGATCCATCGTCAATGAACATCGGGATTACACGGTTAAATGAGATTCTAGCGGCGGAATCAAAGAGGCAGCAGGTGGTCAGGGCCACAGCCATCTTTCCCCGCGGGATATGCTTTACTGTCTGGTCTGTATTCTTCAAGTTACTACATTCTTCCGCCATATTGGTAAAGAATCATTTAATCGTGATTAAATTAAAAGTAAACTGCTTTGTTAAAAACTATATATAAAAGATATATATAATATAATATATAAAACTTTTGCGAGAATAACAAGCTTTTTAATTATTATATTTACATAAAAAAATTTCAGAAAAATATTATTTAAAGAAATCATTTTTTGGATATTATGTACACATATATATTTTACTTTAAAAAATTTGTAAAACATGTACGTACGAAAATATTAACTATGAAAAATTTTTAAATAAAACATTACATAGAATTGCATACAGAAATATTCTGTAAAACAATAAAGAAAGAAACTTAGAGCAGAAAGTAAGCCGGTATACCGCATAATGAAATCTGAAATACAATTTGACAGATGATATATGCAGAAAATATAATCGAGGGATTCGATTAACTAGTTACGTTAAGAGATAATTAATAAAAATCGGGAACGCCACTGCATTGAATATATATATATGCGAAATAAAAATCTCCAGTATAAATTGGAAGTTTATCACAGCGCCAGACAAATTAATAGATGAAGTACGTGCATAAACCGATTATGAAGAAAGTGCATCCGTGCCTGAAGAAAAAGGACATTGCAGGACAGACCAAGTAGACAGCCTCTTCCAAGGGGCGAGCGAGTCATCATTAATATTATACTGCAGCGGCGCTCATCGCGGGCGTCAGATCTATGCCGACCTCTTTCTGTCCGCGTCCGATACAAGATGCACGACTGGACCGAAGGCCAGAGGCATCAAAGACTATCTTCCTCTTCTTCATACGTCTACCAGGCTAGACCTACACTACGGCGCGCCTTATCGACTACAGATTCGTTATACCTTCTAGATCACAATTTTGAATTGATGGACGTGCCAACCTCACAATTTTGTAATATCAGGTTCAAATAACTGCCACTCAAACCATTCGTAATTTCGCGATGTAGGGCTATCTCGAATTTATTATTGATCGTGTCGTCAATAATTCTCTCTTGTGGAACGAGTTCTCATACCTTATATTAATCTGACAGCTTCGACGATAATCATGAACAAGATTATAATAAAATTGGTGATACGGAATATTAACATGGAACAGCCGGCATACAATTGGATGATAACTGTCGGTAATTTCGCGTGTGAATATTAAATCGAATAACGGTTGATATGAAATGTATCGAACGTGTCTATGCATACTTAATATCTTTTTTTCATTTCCTGAGACGATGCAACGTTTGAAGAGCCGTCAAAGTGACCCCCTCGTGATTGAAAAGATCTCATCAGTCATAGAGACATGAATCCATCTGGGCGAATACCCTCCGCTTGCATTGTTTGTGCAAAGGACTCGTTTAGTTTAATTCACCCCTTTCACATTTCCCCGTTTTGATTCCGTTAAAATCCGACTTGAAGATACTTAAGTACATCTGACATCTACTATATGTCCATGTCATCTTCTCGATGTCAAGATTCCGAGAATTGTAGGATTAACATTAACTTAGTGTATTAAAAAAAAAATAATGTCGAGTAAAACAATGCAATTACTAAACAGTATGAATATTCTTGATCGTATCAAAGAGAAAACGCATTCGATCTATTGCTAAAACAAGTTAAAGGTTCTTATTTTTATACGCCGCACAATCCCGGCAGCTAATGAATGCCTCGTGTCAAGCTGGAATGTTAATCGGCTAGAATTCATCAATCACTACTACGAAGAAAATATGGAACGATGTAATTTACGAAAACTAATCAGATAACCGTGCGTTAGAAGCCGAGGAAGGATAGATATAACTCATAATTGACATAATTAGCATATTGCAAAAAGCGACGAAAATATTGTTTCTTTTGCCGTTGTTTTCTTGTTCTTATTCGTGTAATCGATAGGTCTGGCTTCCTTCAGTTGATTAAATTCATAATTACTCCCGACGATATATATCTGACGTTTTAAGCGAACGCGAAAACGGTTCCTGCACTCGCGTTATCTTAATCAGTATATCTGGAAACGATTATCTGTCAGAAATTGAATATCACGTATGCGCAGAGAACAGTGCATGCTTTCTCATGTAAAATAAAAAAAATTAATCGTTCCTTCATACGAAACGAGATAAGAACAGATCACATAAGATGTATTTTCACTTTTCCGACCGATTGACCCTTCTCCGTCCGCTGTATCCGATCAATCGAGGAACGTTACTTAAAGTGGTGCGGAATCCATGGAATCGGGTCAATAGTTTCGTAAGCCGCGTCTTGCTACCGCGTGAGTGAGAAATATGAACAATGTGCTTATGAGAAAAAGTAGCAAAGCCGCGCAGTTCTCGCGGTGCGCAGTTTCAAGCCTCAGCTTCGGTCGCAGTCGCCGTCACTGTCGCCGTTGCCGCGCCGCCGTCGTTGCCGTCGCCGTCGCCGTCGCCGTCGTCGCCGCGCGCCGTCGGCGAACGATCAGGTTGGCAGGCAGGCAGGCAAGCAGGCAAGCATGCAGGCTGGCTGGCTGGCTGGCGGGCTGGCGGGCTGGCGGGTTGGCGGGCTGGCGGTCTGCGCACCCTCTCCCTCCGTGTCACACAAAATCATTAATCTTGCTATGTTTTCTCGCACATTCGAATGTGGATTTAGACTCGAGACGAGACTTCGTGCGAGGATCCCTGGAAACGTACGTAAACGCGTCCAACCGTATCTACGCCGTGCAGCCGTTTGTCTCCATCCGAGTGACTCCGGCACTCGAACCAGAAAGGCGAGTTTGGTGACGTGAATGTCCGGCGAACATCGCGATCCGATGTTCGTAGCGATAACTCCTGCTGCAGGGTATGCTTCGCGTATAGTTAAGTATACTGATATCGATGCTTTCTGCACCATGAAGAATATGTAAGCATGATTGGATCTTTCATATCAGCTCCACGCACATCAGTTATTACCAAAGTTATTACTAAATCCGAAGTGGAAAGTATTAAAACAACGTATAATAAAATATTTCTTAACAGAATCGATTTGTTATAGACATTATTGAATTCGTGGAATACAAAATCAATTTTAATAGTTATTAACTATTTTATTACATTGGAATTGATTACTATTCTCTATTCATTAAATTACGAAGTTCTACGAAGATCATATTTTTGTATATATATAAAACACACACTCAATTGATTAGGTGTGAATTTATAAATAAAAACAGTTAAAATAATATTGATTGCGATAAGCTGCGAAAATGTAGACGATAAATTACAAATTAATCATCTTATACTATTAACATAACTGCTATATCATAATACCTGTGTATTTAACTTTAATTATAATTGATGTTTCAATTAAATTAAATAAAAAATATTTTATATTAATTACATATTTATGATGTTTTAAATAATGACAAACTTATTTCGTAGAAAAATTATTAAGTATGATTCTGTAATTAATCTTAACATATATATAAATTCTCCGTACATTTTGTATGCTTTTGTGTACTTATACATACTTTTACTAACAACAGTTACATTTATTTTATATATACGTCGTATAATATTTTTTTATTTACTTTTCTAAATAAATACATATATGAATATTAATATGATAAAAAATTAAGCATAAATTCTAAAATAAAACTATATATGTATATGTATATATGTATATATACGAAAGTTTCGAGCTTTGTTTGCATCATGAACATTTTTTATATTTTTACGGTAAACAATTAAAAACAATCGAAAATATTATTTTCTGTTCAGAAAAAAAACCTATTATTTAAAAATTTACACAAATTTAATCACTAAGGCATATAGAAAAATTTTAATGCATACTTGCAGAGAACCGTCAGTTGGGAATCGCTGATTTACATGAGGCAGTAGCGTTTTTCCTCGTCATGTCATTATGAAACACTCTTTTTTATCCACTAGATTATACTACGAGTGAAAAGTGGGCAGTCCACTCGATTGGTAATTACACCTGTGTATGCACTTCATTAGCACTCATGAGTAGTTGCGTAACGACTGGCATGTCATTTTAATATGAACACGATCAGAGATTAATGGATTTGCTTCAGCCTTTACAGAAAGATTCAAGAAATCGTGCATCCGTATGTAATGCCTATTCAATGAATAATAATCGCTGCAAGAATATAAAATGATAAAATTATATGATATAAAAATATAAAAGAAAACCGTGTCGTACTTTAGATTGGAATATTAAACAATATTTATGGTATATTTGATACAAAAAATTATGAGTTATAAAGTTAAAATTATATATAATATGTGTCTATTCAAATCCTTATTAAAAATTGTATTAAAAACTTTAAAATAATTCAGTATGATTTTAAATTACTGTTTTCACCGTTTTAACTTTACTTAAATTGCTTTAAGATAAAAGATTTAAATTCAAATAATATGTATTTCTATAATCAGCAAAATGTAAGTACGACAAAAATAATATTAAAAGACAATATTACTGTAAATTATCTTATTTATATGATTATAAAAAATATAAAAAATATTATAAAAGTTATTCAAAAATAACAAAAATAATGTATTAAAAGATTATTTAAACATAGTTTATTAAAAGCATCTAATTGTCATCAAATATATCTTGTTGAATAATATATCTTCAAGGCTCTCTTTGTGAAATTACTTATCACCAAACCTAAGCTTTACAAATAAATATTGTATTTTATTTTGATATTATTTAATAGATAAATAGAATTTGAATCTACCTGTATAAAGGATACGATAAGAATATACAGTTTAATACTTTAATATGTGAGAACTCTCTTATGTGCAACAGGTCATGCTAGACGTAGCAGTTCATCATTGACAGTACGCCAATATGCATGCAACTAAGTTTATGGGCATAATGACGTTCATTAATTCCTTTTTATATTTGGCGTTTTTCTTCGTCATTAATAATTAGTCTATACGTTCAAAAGTATTTTTAGAGATCTAATTGCACAGCATGGTACATCGTACAATTTAAGTCGTGCATGACACTTATAACTGTACTATGTACTACAGCATATTATAAATATCTAATTATATAGTTACGTGACATGCATTCAAACTCGATACATAAATATATAATTATAATTTTTAGTGATTTATATCATGAATGTTATAGTCACGAGATAAAGCTCTTACTTCATATACATTATATTCGTTACATAAATAGAAATTTTGAGCATATATCAATGATACTAATATTAAAATTTATCGCAATAGGATCTATCGAATTGAATAGCATTTATCTATTTAAATATACAATGCTAATTTAATGACAATGATTTTTTTAATTTATGCGTACAATTTTGATATTCTTTCATTTAAAGATCACTGTTGCTTTGTATGCACCACACAAACCTCTCTAGAACCGAATTTGTCGCCTCTTATCAAACAAATTCGGATCTACAGGGTAGATGTAGAGCATTAACTGGGCTTTCTTGTACGGCACATTGCTCGACTAGAGTTTATTTTCTTATATATTAAAAATACTTAACATATACGTGCCGGTCTTAACTTCTTTGTCCGCCCAGTATGTGATCTTCAGTAGACTGCAAGTACAGCATTTTAGGAATCTGAAAATATTTTGATATTAATATCATTTTCTATACTTTATATATATAATTGTGTAAATAGAGAATAAATAAAATATAATAAGTTTGAATAGTTTTTTAATTCAAAATTAATTTGTAAATTATAAGAAGTATTGCTATACCTTTGGAAATTTTTAATTGTAAATATATTTTTGTACAATTTTATCCACTTCGGTCTTATTACAATGTCTATAACACACAAATATATACATATATTATTGTAAAAGCTTTAGTTCCGTTAGGAATGTATTACGTATTCTATCAACGCAATCGTTTATAAATATACATATTTATTCAACAAAATTATGTTAGCGGTGTTTGCATTTCTAGGAATGAATATCATTTGAAAAGTTATAGAATATAGTTAATTTCAAATTAACGCTCGCAGGTTTACAATGTGCACAGTCATATAGAAATAGCTTGGGTATGCCAAGTCACTCCTCAAGAAAGCGAGGTAGTGCCTGCTTTTGCGCAAATTGTATAAATTCCAAAAAATATTGTTATTTAAAATATTAAATTAATAAAATTGGTCGCAGTTAGCAGAAACAATATCCATTTTTAAGATAAAATTAATTTTAAAAATTTATGTGTAACGAGATGCCTATAATTGTGAAAGCAAAAGTATAAAATAAAAGTAAATTTTTTATCAATTACGTATTATTCGTATATATTCGATTTTTTGTTATAATTTAGTTTTTAGAATTAATCAATTAACAAAAAAAAGAAATATTATTTTTATATAACATTAATTATTTTATTTTAATATTGTTACTAATATTACCACTGCCTTATATATTATTATTAATACAATACTTCATGTTACATACTTTGTTAAGAAATTTGGCAAAGATATAACATTAATTTTTATTATTGTTTAATTATAATTTTATTTGTCTTTTGTGTAAGAAAATTTTGTAAGTTATACAAATATTATTCATATTAAGTATGAAAATTAATTTATAGCGTACAAGAATATATAATCGCAAATTTGCAGAATGTAAGCTATTTGTAATATTTGCAGAATGTAAGCTATTCTTTGTGATATTTCATGTTCAAAGATTTAACAAATTGTATTGATAACCAAAGAGCAAATATTGTAGCCGTTTCTTTTAACATTTAGATATGCTGTTATAGATAAACTCTGTTATGTCACTTGACACGATTCATAAGTGAATATCGTACTGGGTTATCTCAGTGACAATGATCACATTACACCTGCACTACCAATGATGATTGATGCTCGTCCCTGCGATCGAAACCACCTGAGCGTTAACGGCTCAAGGATGACACAGCTGAATGTAGCAAGGTCGCGTTCTCCTTGGTTTTCTTCTTCTCCTTCTTCTTCTTCTTCTTCGTCTTCTTAGCGGTACAGCTCCTTTTATTCCTGTACGTGTGTCGATGTACCTTTCATTTCCAGGTTACTTGGTCATGTCGTATAAGCTGGTTGTTTGCATGCAAATACTGAAGAAAAAAAATAAAATTTTTATAAATATTTTATATATATTTAATATTATATATCATAATACAAGGAAAAATAAAATAGAAAAATAAAAATATACTGTATTCTAATATATGTAACAAAAGAGCGAACTAAGAAGAGATTACGTAAAGAAATCCCTAGACAACACAAAGTCAAGAATTGAAACATAATATGTTTAAAAGATATGTATTATACCCGGATTTTAGACTGGGTCACAATACCCAGACAAATTAGTTTTCCTTTGTCAGAAAAACTGAAAGATATTGTATTCTTAAAGATATACGTATATAAATTCCAGTAAAACCGATTAATGTCAACCTTTTTAATTTTCGGGTTCTGATCCGGGATTAAGTGATTTAAAAGTACCTGACTTATTCAAAACGTCAAATGTTTCACACCCTTCTTGTAACAGCAAGCTTAGCTACTAGCATGGCTACTTACAAATTGTGTTTCCTTTAAAGATAAAGTAAATAATCTCAGTTTTATATATATATATA
>NW_017305988.1:1480457-1481331 GCF_001594115.1 Trachymyrmex septentrionalis | reverse complement strand
TTAATATTGTATAATAGAAATATATATATATATATATATATATATATATATATACAATAATTTGTCACTTTAATATACTAATTAACATATTATTTATATTGTAAATTAATGTGCTAAACCGAATATCATATAAAAATAAATTTCTGTTATAGAATAAAGTATATCAAGTCTCAGTCTACCAAAATTTCGTTAATTTAAATTTCAATTTAAATTAAACTTTTGATTGAATAAATTGCAATACAACATTGTACAATTGAATAATACTCCTAAAATACATCTCCTTCTCTCTCTCTCTCTCTCTAAAGAATTAATTTTAATCTACTGTATTATAGATAAATAGAGTGTCACTATAAATGCCATAATTTAGTACTTTATAGTTTTATTCTGTGACTGACCTTACCGACATATGACGTAATATAAGAATACTGAAATTCCCTAGCAAAAAAGAAACTGTTACTTTGTTTGTGTTATGTTTTATAATTTTCCTAAAACTATTTATTTTTATTTTTCTTCAAAAATCCTCTCATTTATTAAATAAATTTTTAAAATTGCATGTACTTACTTTACGATCTAATCAATTTTGAGTTATGTTGATTACATTCCTGAGGATATATCACAGATAAGCCCATTGTAAGTGGAGATGATCATCAGCAATAAGACGAAAGCGTATTTGAGTTTCGTAGGCAAGCAACCTTCCTTCTATCGACCCGAGCATTTCGTCCGCCCCTAGGACGCCATTACTAAATATCATCTATATAAAGCGTACATTTGTACTCCGCCACCAAAATTGCTATTATTCTTTAACTACGTATATTTTTCAGTATAAAAACTGTAGTATCGAGAGAAATGCTATTAAAGTTTTCTAAGCCGCTAT
>NW_017305988.1:1473941-1480061 GCF_001594115.1 Trachymyrmex septentrionalis | reverse complement strand
CACAGTGGCAGCAAACATAATGTGTGAAGAAATATTTATCAATATAATAACACTGCTGCTTTTAAGATATAACAGCTGGCAAAACAAAATAACATATATTCTCTTGTAACAGGAACTGATTTTAAAGATTCTCTTATTACTTACATATACATTCAAAATTTATAGACCTTTCTTCTTATTGATATATAATTCATAAATTCATCATGGTAGAAATAATGCAAAATGTCTGCGAAAAATCTGTAAAATAATAAAAATCGATTAATGCAAAATAATGTTACTGATAGACGTTATAAAAATAAATAAATAAAAATGAAAAAACAATAAAGTATCTTACATGTGAGCTTATTATCGAAAATATAATCACCAGTTTTAAATTACATTTACTATAGTTTATACTAACGATTATACTTACTACGCGAGTAAGTAGCTTATAGATGCATTTTAATAGGAAGAGCAGTTGTAGCCTCGTTGCTTGATATTCTCTAACACAAGGAGAATCTCCGGCTTGTTTCATGGCCGGACGGAACGTCATGGCTGAACCGACGAATAAACCAATAAACGGGGCAACCATCTGCTTGCCAGCCGGCATCTTTCTCTTCCCCTTCGCTTCCCTAGTCGCTCCATAACTCCATTCTTCTCCCCTCGTGTTTCTTCCCCTTCACCCTCCTTCTCCCTTCAGCACCATTTTATAAGCGATCCTGAAATGAAATCCACGTGAGAGCTTGCAGCATCCGTGAAGAACTCGTGGCTTTTGTATTACAATAATAAGCGAATCCACCCACAATAGTACGTCTTTATCAGAGCAACTCGATACAATTAAAATAAAGAATAAGAACAACTCTTAATTAAGAAATTAATTATAATTTTTTAAATGTTGTAATTACTAAAGATTATAATTAATATACGGACTTGCAATAATGTAAGCAGCATTAATTCTGCGATATACTATAAATCCAGAAAACAATATTAATTAATTTTAATAATTTATTTTAAAATAAATAATATTAAGATTGTCTATTGTCTCCAATAAAAATTGTTGTTAAGAACAACACAATATTAATAATTGCGTTATGTGATTTATATTATATTTTAACATATAAAAATGTAATATTATACACATATATTGACATCAAAATCATAAAAAAATATTAATTTTGATATAACCACAATTACGAAATAATCACTATATGGAATATTATCGTATAATGCCGGAATGTTAGCAAGTATCTATTATAGCATACACAGTTGTACAAAATCTCGAAGATAAAAACTTGGAAGAAGTTGGAAATACGCAGCAGGATAGCTACGAAACCGAAGGTCAAATAGGTCGCCATTATCCGAGACCTATTACCTACAACGGACCGTGATACCTGTTTCGATACCGAAAATAGAAAAAGTCAGAAGAGCAGAGCTCTCTCTGTTCCCTATAAGGAAATTTCAAATATAACTCTTATGAATCAACTTACACGTATATTAGAGAATATTAAAATATTTAAATTTTAATTTATAATAATAATAATTTATAATAAAATGATAATGTGCGACTATTGATGATAATGATTAATGAAAGAAAATGTTTTACTCAGTATACTAAATTTATATCTACAAGCGCCGTATGTGTAGATTTATATTCATACATATTTATAACAAAGATTCACGTATGATTATGCGACAAATGCCCCGAAATGATAATGAAAAGAGTTGACTGCGTTATCACCTTGTAAAAAAAATTAACAGGACTTTGTATTCCCATGCACAGCATGATATCATTTCTTGCGAAAACGTGTTAATTTATGACACACTGGTGGTTTAATATAATTATACTAATTGCAAGAATTATAAAATTGAGTGGAACGCGCACGTTAATATAGGCTTATAGTGGAAAAAATTATATGTATACTGCATGTATATCAAGTAATTTTATCTCTCAAATTATTAAGGATAAATCTTAATACATTATTTTTAAAGGTTTTTATATGAAATTTCAAAAATAATTTGCACATTTTAAGTCACATAATTGCTATCAATAAAATTCTAATATAAATTTGATTATATATTATTACAAAATTGATAATATCAATGATAAAAGACCAATACACGTGCCTGACACGTGCTGTTTGGATATTTGGCGGTAACATCCCTATTAAATATATAGCAATCACGGTGGCCTTCTCACAAGACGAACATCGATCACTTAACGCTTTGTCGTGTCACGCTACCTCTTGTTCATTCACGTGCCATTTTACGGTTGCAAAATAAACACATACATATACATACAAACACACATACTTATCCTTTTTTCTCTCAATATATATATAATCTTATACGTCGGAAAAATATTATTTATTTGAAATCAATTAATTTTTCTTACGCACTAAAAAAATATAGGTAAAAGATATAGAGAATGATCAAAACAAATTATTAAGGAATTAGTAAATCTGTTTTGCTTAAAAATTGTTAGAAAATATAAATTATTATTCTAGAAATAAATCTTTTTAATAAGATATACTCAACATATTTAGAGATAAGAAGGTTAGATGTGGAATGTGGACGCCGTAAGTCCTTGATTGGATTCACAGCCGGTTTATTCTCGTGTGCACACATGCTCGCTTCAAATGTTACACGCTTTTGTAGAAGACTGTGGAAGATGTATTTCATGATTTAGTATGCATTTAGCAGACATATATTTTGTGAAAAATTGCAAACGCAATACCTATAAATAATATTTTATTTATAAAAACGTAAAAAGGATTATATCTTTCCAGATCTCTCTTTTAGTTAACAATATTAATATTTAAAAGAATTCTTAAATACATATTTATTAAATTAATACTTAAATTATCAAAGAATTTGTCTATGTCTATACTAATTGTAAGAATGTAATAGAACACAAAAAAATCGCAATTAAATCAGTAATTAATTAGTGATTCATTCTGATGTCTAATTAGATTCTTTCAAACATTTACATAATGCGTAAAATATTAAAAAATCAAACAAGTAATAATAACGTGCAAAGTGATTCTTTTTCTTTAAACGTTTAGGCCAGCTGTAATCAATTATATTAATTTTGTGTAAGTTTTTCTATTCGTAAAAATAAGACACGTAATTTTTTGCACAGACCGGCTGCAAATTTTAAATGAAAAATCTACACCGATTCGTAATAATTTTTGTTGTGTAATTACATACACAATGTGCTATCAGTGCGAGCTATGAAATGAACTGAAATGGAACCGTGTTGCGCGTGAGGAACACTGTGCAAATCGATCGGCATCCTGCCAGATTGCGAGAGGCTATATGGACATCACGAAATTCGCCACCGTCGGCGCCACCGCGCCTGATGCCTTTTACGTGCTGGAGTATATTTCGTTTTGACTATTGATGTTATGCTAATGATACCTATTTTTCTCGTCCAAAATACATCAAAACGATGTTCTAAAGATGTCATGTAAAAAAGAAAACAGAATCATTAGGTGTATAGCTTCATAATTTCATACGACTGAATTTAAACTTTCAGCAAAGGAATAATTCTGTTTTATTTCTCTTAAATTTCTCTGTTTAGATCAAGCCTTTCCAGTTTGAGCTCCGGAGCCAAAATGTAAAGCCAAAAATCGAAGCAAAAAATTCAATGTGGGTAAAATTTCGGGGACTGTAAAGTATTGATACGCATCTGAGTGACGCTTATTAATACTTTACAGTCCCTGAAATCTTACATTGTATTTTTTTGCGTCGATGACTTTGCGTTTTAGCTCAAATTGGACAGGCCTGGTTTAGATTATTATTTTAATCAAATAGAACTATTTTTTGGTGATATTAAGTTATCTAACGGAAAAACACAATACATTATACAACGTTACAATTATACAACGTTGTATGCTTTGCATCACATTTTAATCTATCAGATAAACGAATTATTAAGATTATTTAGTTTGAATAAAAGAATTCTATTTATGCAATTTTTTAAAGGATATATATATATATATATATATATATATATATATATAAAGTGTTATTTTTACTGTAAATATTGTAATAATAATTAAGATATTTTTATTTTATACTAATTAAAATAAAATAAAAATACGATAATATTTAATTTTGTATATTTTTGTGACAATACACATCATTAATTTCATGTATTTATTGCATGTATTATCTAGCATAATGTAATTATGTACACAAGAAGTAATGTGGTTATATAAAACAGATAATACTTCTTTTCACAGATTTTGAAAAAAGATAACATAAAGCAAATAACAATATTATATCATGTAATAATTATCCAATGCCTGTAACTTTATAGGCTAAAGCAAATTATTTTTCCGTATCTATGTCCATTTTCAGTTCTCGTTTGATAGATAATATTAAGAATAAGAGAGAAATAGAATAGTATTAAGAATGTAGAATATAGATTTATCGTATATATCAAAATCTTTTCATCTCCATCGATATTAGTTAAAGTAGCATTATTTTCGTAAGAGAATCAAAACATATTGTATCCTTTTATGGATTTTGAGCTCAAGTTTCGAGCAGTACTTTAGTTTATTGCGTCATTAAATTTAGATTTCGCCACTTCTCTCATAGATAACAATGAATAAATTTTAACAGAAAAAAAAATGAGAACGAAGACTTACCAATACTGCTCATAAAAGTATCCTTAATAAAGCACAAATCTATGTCGATTCACTATTAATCACAAAACGATTTCCATTCAATAAACGCACAGGCGTCCATAGGAGAACGAATCTCCAAGCTAGGGATGAAATTGCGCACGAATCGACGCTGGGCGTCGCCATCGTAGGGATGGAACAGTCAGGACACAAGGTGGTGAATTCAGGAATGGAGAGTGGGGAGAATTCGAAAGTCGAGCAAAGAGCTTCGTGTCCGACCGCTGCTACGGCGACCTGCAGACTGTTCTGTCGAGCAACCTCGGCTCTCCTCGGTTACGAACAGTCATTAACATAAATTGTCTTCGGTGACAGTTACCACCACTACCTCTCTATAGTATCGGACAAAATAAAATAGATACAACCGTAATACTCTAACTCGCATATAAAAGATTTAATCTTATTCTATATATATTTAGTAATATTTAAAAGAGAGTATTCAAATTATTTTGAAATTTTATTTAGCATGCAACATTTCTAAGATAGTAATTTTTCTTATTGCTTTTAATATGTCGTAATGAGATCTAATTTTTTTTTGTATGGAACATAAACTTATCTAATATATACAAAGAAATTATTTTTAAAAGAAATAAATTATCAAATTCAGTAAAAAGTCGAGCTACCTACATCTTTACTAAACCCTACACTGCGCAATTTTTTAAGAAAATGCATATTTGATACATTTAAATCCATATTTTCTTTTTATTTTACGGTATCTGAATATTATAAAGTAACGTACGTTATTAAATTTAGTAAATAAAATTTTTGTATTTACTTATATATTTGTATCTGTATCATAAAAGAAAAAAATTTTGTAGCCTTCAGGTATAGATACTGAATTGTATTGTATGTTTGTCAGTTTATAATATATGTTTCGAAAAGGTAAGGATATTTCACGCTGAGAGTCAGACCATGAACACACAATATAATTCGGCATACCTGAATATCCGTTAATATTATCAATAATATTAGCGATAGAACCACAGATAATGTTACAATATTAACGATGATTATTAAAATTATAAAATTATTTTTAATGTTGTCAAACATATATAATATATAATTGTTGATTATTATTAAAATTATAAAATTATTTTTGATGTTGCAAAATTAAATTGTCATTGCAATTGCAAAGTTATCATTACAAAATTATAAAATTATTTGCTGCTTATTGAAAAAGTTACAAAGTTTCTGTTTTTATATTTAAATAAGAAAATTTGTTATATTTCAGTTTAATTTAATAGTGCTATCTAGTATTTGAAAAATATTTATTTTTAACGTTAAAAGTCAGTTTAGTTAAAAAGCAAAAATAAGCATTTCAGAATATTCAAATCTATTTATATAATTTTTTGTATGACTTAATTATTCAGAATGTAAACTACAGCTTTAAACTTATGTGAGTAGTTCACACACCACACACACACACACACACACACACACACACACACACACACAC